>NC_041395.2:262943546-263201046 GCF_900747795.2 Erpetoichthys calabaricus | reverse complement strand
TGCACTTGCTTACGGTAATCGAACCTCGGACGTCAGCGCTACAGGGGCCTAGCAGCAGTGAAGTATTGCTTTTAAATTTTAATTAAGAACAAAAGAAAACCTCAGAGGTTCGATTCCCGTAAGGGAGTGAAGTGACTGGCCGGTTACCTACCAGGTAACGCTTATGGTTGGACAGCAAGTGACGTAACATCAGCCACGGTGCCTTCAGTTGTGAGAAGCAGATCATAGAATGATTGAAAATAGTTTTGCATTTACCTTTTTAGTAAAAGGCGAGCTTTTAAGCCTGAGAAATCATCCCGTAAATGCACACGTTTAATTGCACATGTGTTAATATGTATGGTTACACAGTATTAAAAGACAGTGAACAACGTCAGTTACCTTTGTTCCCGCGTTTGATAAAAGGCGAGCTTTTAAGCCTGAGAAATCACCCCGTAAATGCACACGTTTAATTGCACGTGTTAATATGTATGCTTACACAGTATTAAAAGACAGTGAAAAATTAACGTCATTTACCTTCGTTCCCGCGTGCGACTCGTGCTGTAAATCTCTTCCTTGTTTTTAGTTCACGTGATTACATAGGAGGCGTGATGACGCGATACGTGACTCCGCCTCCTCCATTAGAGTATATGGACAAAAAACATGTTCCAGTTATGACCATTATAGGTAGAATTTCGAAATGAAACCTGCCTAACTTTTGTAAGTAAGCTGTAAGGAATGAGCCTGCCAAATTTCAGCCTTCCACCTACACGGGAAGTTTGAGAATTAGTGATGAGTGAGTGAGTGAGTCAGTCAGTCAGTCAGTCAGTGAGTCACTGAGGGCTTTGCCTTTTATTAATATGTATAGATATATATATACACACACATATATACACATATATTATATACTAGCAAAATACCCGCGCTTCGCAGCGGAGAAGTAGTGTGTTAAAGAGGTTATGAAAAAGAAAAGGAAACATTTTAAAAATAACGTAACATGATTGTCAATGTAATTGTGTTGTCATTGTTATGAGTGTTGCTGTCTTTTATATATATAATATACACACACACACACACACATAAACATATATACATATACATATATATATATATATATATACACATCCACATATATATACATATATATATATATATATATATACACATATCAACATATATATACACACATACATAAACACACACATATACATATACACATACATACATACACACATACATACATACATACACACACACATATATATATATATATATATACACAGACACATATATATACATAAATATTTACATATCTACATATATACACATCTACATATATATATATATATATATATATATATATATATATATATATATATATATATATATATAGACATACATACATACATAGACTGACACATATATATATACATATCTACATATATATATATATATGTAATTGTGTTGTCATTGTTATGAGTGTTGCTGTCATATATATATATATATATATATATATAGCAAAATACCCGCGCTTCGCAGCGGAGAAGTAGTGTGTTAAAGAGGTTATGTAAACATATATATATACATATACATATATACATATATATACATATCTACATATACAGATATCTACATATAGCAAAATACCCGCGCTTCGCAGCGGAGAAGTAGTGTGTTAAAGAGGTTATGTAACCATATATATATACATAAACATATATACATATATATATACATATCTACATATACACATATCTACATATACATATATATACATATACACATCCACATATACATATACATATATATATACATATACAAATTTACATATCTACATATATATATATAGATATAAATATAGACATACATATATACATACATACATTCACATATATATATATATATATATATATATATACTGTATACTGTATATACATATCTACTTATTGGCTCCTGTATTTAGGATATAGCGGGTTGGATAATGGATGGATGGACATCTGTATGCATAGCCCTATTTGGCCGTTTTCGTTTTTTTTCTTTCTTCAGTAATATTTCAGTAAACCCGGAGCTTGTCAGTTCAAATCCTGGTACTGACACCACTGTGTGACCCTGAGGAAGTCACTTCACCTGCCTGTGCTGCAAAAAACAAAAGTAATGTAAGAAATTGTACCTCAGATGTTGCAAGTTGCTGGAATAAAGGCATAAGTCAAATACCGTATTTTTTGCACCATAAGACGCACCTGACCATTAGACGCACCTAGGTTTAGAGGATGAAAACAAGAAAAAAAATATTCTGAACCAAATGGTGCACTAATATGTTTAATAAAATATAGCAGAATAATATTTCAACCATGTAAATTCAACAGCAGTATTAAGAAACATCATCACTGTCATTAACAAATAAGGAGAGACTTTAAGTTTCAAGCACTCTTCTAGTTTTATGGAAACCCCAAGAACTCCTCATCGCTAGTGTCAGAATTTATTAAGCTCAGTTGCTCACAATCACTTTGCAGCATCACGTACCTATCATCACGCGACATAACCTGTCCAAAGCCACCAGGGGACAAAGCACGTTTGGACCAATGCTCCCTGAACTTATATCGCCAGTCTAGTCCCATCTATATTTGTAATGCCACAAAGCCCTTCATCTCATGTTTTGTTGTGGGTTTCCAGTTTGAAAAATGAGAATGCGGTGCAAGCACAGCCCTCGATTCAAAAAATTGCTCTGCATACCTGTTTGTCTCGTTTGACAGTAGCTGAAAGGCAGCTTCAGGAAAGAACAGCCTGAAGTAGTCCAGCGGCTGGTAATCTGTGGAGTCCAGAGTACGACTCAGTGATAATGCGCAAAAAAATCTCTGCTTTTTTTTTTCTGCACTCGCTTCGCTCCCTCATGAGATGTAGATGCCATCTTGCTTTTGTTTACATTTCGCAACTCACGCACACGCAAGGATTAGACGCCGAGTCAATGAGTCTAACATTCCTCCAAGCACAGAGGGAATGCCTGTAACGTAACAGTGAGTTTTGTCGCCCTCTACCCCTGGATGTCTACTTTTGTCAGGTAATACACATCATGGTCTGTGACGCAATATTCGCTCCATAAGACGCACAGACATTTCCAACCTTCTTTTGGGGAAAAAAAAGTGCGTCTTATGGTGCGAAAAATACGGTAGATAAATATGTATTATACACATAGGAACTATTAATTTATTTTCACTTAAGTCATCTGCAGCAAACTTTTATAAATGAGGGTTTCTCATTTTTAGATAGTGCAAACAGTTTCTTTTCATTGACGTTTTCTCTTGGAGAGGTTTTTTCTTTTCATTGAAAATTAAAGCAGCAGCTGCCAAAAAATGTAGCTGTTATTAATTTTTCAACATTGTGTAAAATAAATTTATAAAGTAACATAAAAGGTTTAAATACTGGTTATCCTTTTACACTAAAATATTACTAAAGAGATACGAAAAAAGTAAAATGGATATGTTCTTTTTCTTTAAGGAGATTAAATATTACTGAAGAAAGAAAAAAAAAAATAAAACAGCCAAATGGGGCTATGCATATGAACTTAAAAGGTTTAAATAAAACAGAAATATGTATTTTATTTTTACTTGCTTAACTTGTGGAGGGTGTATCCTGTAGCAAAACCCTAACTTTTTTCGTGAAAGCCCGTTTCAGTCAATAAGTCTTAAAAAAAGGTGTAAAGATATTGACAATAAGCTAAGCAAACCCAGGAAGACATGGAATCTTTTAAATCAAGTATCATTACATCTTCCTTTCTTAAAGAGAAGTAAGGCAGTACTTATAAGCTTACATATTTATATATAGACATACATACATATATATATATATATATCTATATCTGAAGCCGTGCAAGCACACTCTTGAGAATGCAACGTATAGTTGTACAGAAGAAAAGCAATCTTGCCTCAAATGAATGGCAACCTTTTGTAGGTCTATGAACTTAATTTAAACTTTAGGTTTACACGGTGCTTTCTTTCCGAAGTACCTGCACTCATGAATATGTCTGTATGTGTCAGTCGGTCAAATCCACGCGCTTTGCACCGGCAAAGTACCGCTTTTAAATTTTTATTAAGAAGAAAAGAAAACCTTTTTAAATTGAGGGAAAATATACTAATAACAGTGTGTTAAGGATCTGTTTTTTTGTGAAGCAGCCTTCACTCGAGTGATCACTTCGAGCTGACTTGCTGGCCAACTATAAGCGTTACCTGGTAGGTAACCACCCATACAATCAGATTGTGAATCAGACTACGAATGCTGTGAATGTAATTACCCCGATCTACATGTTGTCAAATAAACGAACCACACGCCGTGGTGCAATTTTAGGGGCTTCGCCTGTAGCGCTGACGTCCGAGGTTCGATTCCCGTAAGGGAGTGAAGTGAGTGGCTGGTTACCTACCAGGTAACGCTTATGGTTGGCCAGCAAGTGAGGTAACATCAGCCACGGTGCCTTAAGTTGTGAGAAGCAGATCATAGAATGGTTGAAAAGAGTTTACTGTCAAATAATGCCAAGAGTATGCGACACGTCTTTCCCCCTTATTCTTGGCTCATCAGGCGTACACACTCACTGCACTCGCTTACGGTAATCGAACCTCGGACGTCAGCGCTAGAGGGGCTTCGCAGCGGTGAAGTATTGCTTTTAAATTTTAATTAAGAAGAAAAGAAAACCTCCGAGGTTCGATTCCCGTAAGGGAGTGAAGTGAGTGGCTGGTTACCTACCAGGTAACGCTTATGGTTGGCCAGCAAGTGAGGTAACATCAGCCACGGTGCCTTCAGTTGTGAGAAGCAGATCATAGAATGGTTGAAAATAGTTTACTGTCAAATAGGGATGCACCGATACCACTTTTTTGGAAAACGAGTACGAGTACGAGTACTTGCATTTCAGTACTCGCCGATACCGAGTACTTAATAAAAACATGATTTAAATTTACAGGTAACAGCTTTAGTCATATAATTTAACAAAAAAAACAAGGGACTAGTTTGGAATTAAGAACATTTATTTAAAATGAAAAGCATGTTATATGCAACATATTACAGAATAAATAATTATAAAAAAAAATTTAAACAGTGACAGTGCAACTCAAGTATTTTTTTCAGTTTGTTGTAAATTCTGCCGCTTTGGACAACATGGTCCTCAAACACATGCGCTATAGCCTGGCTGGTGTGCGAGCCGCGGAATTGTTTCGCATGTAATATGGCTCGTTGCGGCGTGAAACTCTCGTCTATCCACTGGGAGGTTAGGCTAATTAGCGACACGGGGCTAACACTTCTTGTCCTAATATCTGTAGTGAAACTAAACGCAGAGGAGGCTTGCAGTAGGCTGTGGATATGTTTTTTCACGGAGTCGTGTAGTTTAGGCAGCTCCATGTCAGTCATGTAGCAGCGGCTTGGGACATCATATCTGGGCTCCAGAACATGGAGGAGATGCAGGAATCCCACATTTTCTACCTCCGAGAGTGGCTGGTCACTCAATGCAATGTACTCGATAATTGCCTGTGTTATTTTCACAGCACGTGGATTGTCTCTGGACATTTTCTCACGTCTTGCAAGAGTTTGCTGCAGCGTGGGTTGTGTTGGTTTAGAAGCGTGGGTAAACTCTTTGTACTCGTTGTCATGTTGGGATTTTAGGTGCTTGATTAAATTACTTGTGTTAAATGCGCTACCTTTTGAGCCTCCTCTGGACAATTTCGCTGAGCACAATTTGCAGTCCGCCTTTGTTTTGTCGTCTTCATTCACTTTGAAATAGTTCCACACGGCTGACATGTCTCGCCTCGCCTTCTCCCCGCTCTGAGCTGCAGCCGGGGCCTGGGGGCGGGCACTCGGCACCTGTGATTAACCCCTTACACGCCGCTCAAACTTAGACAATTCTCAGACCGTGGTATCGGTCCCCGGTATCGGGGGACTTTTAACGAGTACGAGTACTTTAGAAAATGTGGTATCGAGGCCGATACCAGATACCCGTTTCGGTATCAGTGCATCCCTACTGTCAAATAATGCAAACAGTACGCAACACGTCTTTCCCCCTTAATCTTGGCTCATCAGGCGTACACACTCACTGCACTCGCTTACGGTAATCGAACCTCGGACGTCAGCGCTAGAGGGGCTTCGCAGCGGTGAAGTATTGCTTTTAAATTTTAATTAAGAAGAAAAGAAAACCTTTTTAAATTAAGTCTTAAAAAGAGGTGTAAAGATATTGACAATAAGCTACGCAAACCCACCAAGAAATGCAATCGTTTAAATCAAGGCGCGAGTCGAAAAACACCATCCCATAATATTAGTTAACGATTAACACATTTCTATATGTATTGTAAGCATACAATACAACTGATAATATGTTGCGCTTATTTATCTGGTGTACCGACATTTTTGCGCGTTTAACGTCTGAAATCTAACGTGGTTTGAATGAAAACAGTTTGCATTTACCTTTTTAATAAAAGGCGAGCTTTGAAGCCTGAGAAATCACCCCGTAAATGCACACGTTTAATTGCACATGTGTTAATATGTATGCTTACACAGTATTAAAAGACACTCAAAAATTAACGTCATTTACCTTCGTTCCCGCGTTTGACTCGTGCTGTAAATCTCTTCCTTGTTTTTAGTTCACGTGATTACGTAGGAGGCGTGATGACGCGATACGTGACTCCGCCTCCTCCATTAGAGTATATGGACAAAAAACAGGTTCCAGTTATGACCATTACGCGTAGAATTTCGAAATGAAACCTGCCTAACTTTTATAAGTAAGTAGTAAGGAATGAGCCTGCCAAATTTCAGCCTTCCACCTACACGGGAAGTTCGAGAATTAGTGATGAGTGAGTCAGTCAGTCAGTCAGTGAGGACTTTGCCTTTTATTAATATGTATATATATATATATATATATATATATATATATATATATATATATATATATACACACACACATATACAGATATATCATATATATATATACATATATTATATATACATATACACATATATTTTATATATATATATATATATATACATATATACATACATACATACATATACACACATACATGCACTTACAATAACATAGAAATCAATATAAACAACATTAACATCATTATCATATGAGAATATGAAGTAATATATAAGAAGCACATTTCATATAAATATAAATTATTAAACAGTAAAATCTTCTTCTATAATTTGCTACCGTGGCTATTCGTTTGTCTGTCCAGGATTTTAAATCACCTGTAGCTCGCAAACCGTTTCACCTATTGACTTGAAATCTGGTACACATATAGTACGTCACGTCTGCTATCCGCTTTATGGGTGATGATTGTATTACTCTTTTTATCTTTATTTTATTTCATTGTAGAATCAACTCCTATCTGCGCACACCAGGGCGGCCGTGGGCGGATGCGTATGGTGTATTCACTCTATGTTATCGTGCATTGCGCTGTCACTGGTATTTTGATAAAAGAATTTGAACAACATATAAGAAGCGTATAAATTATTAAACAGTAAAACATTAACATTTAAGAAGTAAAGTTACATTCAGTACTACTGCAGTGCCTTCGGGTATACCTCATTTTTTCTTTGCCCATTACATGCTTAAATGTAAACATTTTTTGGTGTACCTACCCGAGAACACGCGACATATAACCGACCGTGGGAGAAGCATGGATTTTAAACACGCGTTGAGTTCATCTGCTGGTCTCCCTCGTGGAATAACTGGTAATGTTTGACTAAAATCTACAGCGAGTAAAACGACATTACCTCCTTTATATTATAAGGGGACATGCACTCTATTACTACACTATTTTTCAATTATCCTGTCAAAACAACTATAGGCTTTTAATAAATTAGAGTTGCTTACTAATTTTTTAAGCTACCATCTACTGTAGCAAAAAAAAAAAAGCATGAGCAAGACTTTATCTTGGTTATGTGTTACAGGTGTGTCCACTTAAATGTTCTATAAAATAAATACCATAATATACAATGAAACCATCCATCTTTTTTCAATCTCATCATAATCACTTTTATTCTGAATTTTCCTGGTGAGGGTCATGGGTGCAACAAACCAAGTTGGACTAACAAGACCACATTATACTTAGCTGCTTCCTGCATATTCTTCTAGGAAAGCCAAGATGTTCCCAGACTAGTCAAGAGATATAATCCTTTGAAATATGAGTTATGCTCATTTGTGCACCAATTAGGAAGTACCCAGGGAGCTTTATAACTATGATACATGCCCAAAAGAAGCAAAACATAACCCACAAATAACCCTTATGTACTCCTGATTAAATCCAGGAAAATCTTACCCCAAAAAGCAATACTAGGACCAAATACTGCAGCCAGGCCAGGGACTGCTGTTAACTGGCGAGCCAATGGTAGAAAGAGCCTCATAGAGCCCAATAAGACTCAACCCAAAGAAGATGTGAATGGCCATCATGTGACCTCACCATGTTTGTTGAAGGATGAGGGTCAGGTGCAACACCCATTGACTGAAAAGCAAGAATGGGATGGTTTTTAAGAATGTTTAGATCAAAATATCATTTTAATTCTACATCTACCCACCCATCCATTCATTTTTCAAGCCTGTCAATTCAATTTTTGGTGTTACAGGAAACCAAAGTCTGGAGAAGGTGTCAATCCATCATATTGTCTACTGGCATACATGTCCAAATGTATTTACATTGAGCAAATTTGAAGTCTATAATTTATCAAACATGCACCTCTCTGGGATATGGAAGTTGTAATGGTCTGGTTGCCCAGAGGACACATAAACAAGCAAGGCTGGTGCTTATAAAGTGTCCAAAAATATATAAAGTTCAAAGCAGTGTCTTTTCAATAAATAAAATCAGTAAATAATCCATAATAAAACCAAATGCTCTTCAAGTGGGGGTTAAAATCAATCCGTTAAAAATAATCCAACCAAAGGTTAAAATCAAGTTTAAAATCCCAGAGATAAGATAGATAGATAGATAGATAGATAGATAGATAGATAGATAGATAGATAGATAGATAGATAGATAGATAGATAGATAGATAGATAGATAGATAGATAGATAGATAGATAGATAGATAGATAGATAGATAGATAGATAGATAGATAGATAGATAGATAGATAGAGGTAGGTACAGCCCCCACTTCAGCTCTTGTCACAGCCACCTCAGCCAGTCACAACTGGGATGCTCAGAACAGGTCTCCATCATCTTGCCACTTTCCTTTGGTCCAAGAGGACCTCTTCAGCATTTGATTTATCCTGGCTTATGGATTGCTCAGCAGCAGCAACCCACCCCTGGAGTGCTGTTACTCTTGCTCCCTCATAGGGCCACCAACCACCTTTCCCCCTTTCCATCACACTGGCTCATACTCCCAATCTTCAGTCTTTCTGCTCCAGACTGCCTCACTCGATTTTAATCCCTGCTCTTCCTTTCCTTTTTTATCCCTTCTTTCTCTACTCAGGTACCGCACACACACACACACACACCCACACCCACACCCAAGAAGCCTGAGACGTTCTGTTTCTATTTAAAAAATCACACACTGCCATAGACCCCTAACACATTTCACCACAAGAATAAACAATAGAGTACCAAGAAAAAATCCTTCCAGACAAGTGCAGAATGTTCAAACAGTGACTGGAACTGGATTCAAATCATGTCTTATGTGATGCAATACTGCTAACCACAGCCACACTTTGCCACCCTTAATTCTTTAAGTTCTACTAAACTTATACAGAACAAACACTGTATATGAACAAAAACCTCTTGTTCCACTATCTTTGCGTAGATAACCACAGGGTTCATAAACTTCAGTACATTTGAAATTCCAGGAGTTTTTAATAACTTTTCCAGTACCAACCAGCATGAGAATCCAGGTCTACTTTATACTCTGGCTCTGAATATCCACAGCAAAATAACATGAACCTAATTGGAGCACATATCAACTTAAACACATGGCCTATTTTAAATTGCTGACCGCTTCTTCATCACATTTAACTTTCAGAAGATTTCAAATTAAAGATATTCACTTTTAAACATATATGAAGACAAAGAAGATTACATAGTAGAAACATCACTAGCCCGACCAGAGTTCTCACCAACACTATTGACAGCTAATCCACACGCATTCTAACTGCTCACAGGTGAGTCAGTTAGATGTGATGACACCCCAACAAAAGGAACAAAAAAATTCTTAACAGAATTACTGGTTTCCTTACTCTTCCTCAGCTCACAATGTTTATTTCCTTTCATATGGTTTTTCAAAGCACACTCACCCATATTCTCAAAGTGGTGGCTCTGACAGAGACATTGATTTGACCAGAAAACATGGTAACACCAACAGCACTTTCCTCTGCCTTCAACTTCTCCCACTCCTGCTCCACTGGTAGAGGTTGTGGGGGACAGGTATTCTTACATCTAAGAGCTAGAAATTCACCCCTCTGGGTAATGTATGCAACTTCACTACTTGAATACCATGCTGTCTCCTTTCCAATCAACATGACCGTTGTTGATGTATATCGCCCTTCAGGTTTGCTCAGGATTTTTCTTGACGAGCTGGATGGTGGCCCACTTCTAATTCTCAGGGACATGAACATCCACCTGGATAGCCCTCCTGCTGCTGATTTTCTTGCTCTTCTTTCCTCCTTCAATATTGCACAGCTCCACACCCCACCCACTCACAAGGCTGGCAATCTGTTTCACCTCATTCTCAGACTCAACTGCACTCCGACAAATGCAACTGTCACTCCTCTACACACATCTGACCACTTTTTCATTCAATTCTCTAAACTACTCCCCTCTTCTGACTCTTCTCCTTTGCTCATTGTATCCTTCCTCTGACACCTCCACTCCCTTTTTCCCACCCATTTCTCTTCTATAGTCTTCTCTGCTCTCCTTCCTACTGACCACTTATCCACCTTCAACACCAACACTGCCATAGACACCCTATGCTCCACTCTGTCCTCCTGTCTTGACAATGTTGTCCTCTTTCTTTCAAGCCTGAACACGAAAGACTCTCCTGTCCCTGACTTTCTGAAGCACTCCACAATCAATGGACCAAGCTCAGGTCAGCTGAAAGGAAATGGAGGAAGTCAAAAGCACACGCAGACTTGGCTAAGTACCTATACCTTCTTGCATTCTTTTTTTCTGCCACTGTCAATGCTAAGGTAACGTTCTATCAGAAAAGAATTAACAGCCCCAATGACACACGCTCTCTGTTCTCCGCTTTCACCACCCTTCCTAACACTCCTTCACCTCCTCCCTCAACCTCCTTGTCTGCAGATGACTTTGCAACCTTTTTTCAGGATAGGATCATCCTCACTGCCTCCCATTATGGCTCTTTTCAAGCATCATACAACATTCTCCACATTCTCTGCCATTGATGTTTCCGACCTCCTCTCCAATCACCCCACTACCTGTCCACTTGATCCTATTCCCTCACATCTTCTTCTGGCTATCTCTCACTCATTTCTGCAATTACTCATATCATTGGCAACTCAGTAAGCTCAGGCACATTTTCTACCATCTTCAAATATGCCCTGATAACCCCACTTCTTAACACTAGAATTCCTGAAGCCTACAAAAAAAATCAATGCCAGGCCACATTAAATTCCTTCACATCTCATCAGTAGTGTCTTTGTTTTGCAAATGTGTCAATCAGCACAAGCACAACCTATGATTGTAAATTGATCAATTACATCTTTTCTCTCATGGCAGTAAACGTTTGTTATCTGTCCTACTACACTTGCTGAAAAAACAGGTCCTAATGCTTCTTTATACAGCACTTTGGCGCAACCTCTGCTGTTTTAAATGTGCTTTTATAAATAAATAACCTAATCTAATCTAATGTTGCATCAATTACGTTTATCTCTTTTGTAAGTCACTTTGGATAAAAGCATCTGCCAAGCAAATAAATGTAAATGTAATTTTCTTTGATATTTACCATTTAACGCTAACTAACCATTAATAATTTGATGTGCAGGCTAACAGCTACTACATATCTTTACCAGTTCACCCACATGCTTGCACACAGAACACAATGCAAAGTTATATTAACATGCAAGGTCTTTAAACATGATATTATTGCAAGATGTGGTTGTTTTGTTGTCAAAATATTGGATGTTTAATCTCATGATATGTGATCATTGGAATTCACGTTAATATTTTCCTTGACTTTTAAGTCCAGGATTTCCAGGAACCTGTACGAACTCTGTAATCAGCGTCACTACTTGGTCTGTATGTCTTCTCAATTTCACTGTATATAAACAATTTCAACAGGACAGCTGGGAGGTTTGGGTGGTGCATCCGGGGGAATGTCTGAGGAGATTTGTCCAGGACACTAAATGGCAGATGATCACAGACATGCCAGTGGAGTGCTCACAAAAGACAAGAAGAGTGCTGTCAAATGGTAGCAAACATCTAACCACTGACATAGCTATGGTTCTGTGCCCAAGAGGTAAAGCAAGCACTGTCTGAGAGACCCAGTCATTTGAAGGCTACAAGCTGCTGTGAAGTAGTTTTAACCAAGTGTACCTGTAGACAATGGCTGTCTATTCTTGATGTTAGAATAATTCCATAGCTTGCACAAAAATGAGCAATATAATATGATACAATGAAAAGGATCACTGGGGGATGGAAAAAATTCAGGATCAAGAAAGTGAGAAATGTATGCCAAAAGGGAGTACTTTTGTGAAGTACCTGCTAAATAAGCAAGTGTGAAAGTCACCTTACCTTGTAGATGAGGATTCAAGACCTCTGGTAGTTAGCGCTAACTAGATATTTGATTTGTCATTACTTATTTGACTTGTTCTTTTGTGTTTCTCTCCCCTGTATTATTATTTGTAATCATTTTTCGCCCTGTGGCTCCCTTGATATATTTTTAGGTGTGGAAAGACACAGCAACTCTTCCCTCTCCAGGTAAAGTATCAATATAAAAAGAAGATTGTCAATGACTTGTGTTTTAACAATTCAGCAGTAATTTTCTGAGGACCAATATGAAACAGAAATGGTATGTTAATCATGACAGACTTTCATTTATAATATACACAAACATAAATAAGTATAATAAACTCATGATTATGAATCATTACATCAAATGTATTTTAATGAAATAATATTTCAATGTGTTCATTGTTCATGGAGATCAGGGAGTTATAGGCAATGCTTACCTCATAAGAACTTGGAAGTTTTAACTTCAAACTAAGGAATTTTTTTATTGTTCCAACTGTTACTCGGGTTGAGCAGCGTATAAATTTCTTCATTAAGCCCTGTATGAAAATAAAGAAAATGCATTATTTGATAGTGGAATAAAAATTCTTGACTTAAAAGAAGGAAGCTTATTTTTTACATTATAGGAAGCATTGATAAAAATTGGCTACTTTATCTATGTACTGTACATTACTAATCACACAATAAAAAGTAGTTTTAAATTATCTTTTTTGAATGTTGTATCACCATGCAAGCATTAAAAGAACCTTTTTAGTATGAACATGCATTTCTCATAGATTGAATAAGGTCTGATAGCTATTACTTACTTAAAAGGCCTGACAACTGTTTATGGTTTAAGAATATACAGTATTTATGTAAAAAAAATTCATGAATATTAGAAGTTATTTCTTTTCAATTTCACTGCATGGTCTGAATTTGTCTTGTATATGAAATTATAATGTGTAGTGTAAGACCCAGTTGTTTAATGGCTACATGCTGCTGTAGTTTTAGCTGGGTGTACCTGAAGACAATGAATGTCTTTTCTTGATGTTAGAATAATTCCATTACTTGGATAAATACTACATTACTACATAATGCTTGAACCTAAAAGATAACTGGGTGAAGGAAACAAATTCCATGAACTTAAAAACTCATCATGATTTAACTTTTCTAACCTTCACAATGTTTTCTCCAGATTGACCATTGTTGCGTAAGCAGTCAAGGCAGATAGCAATTTGAGGATCACTTCTGTGGTAATCTTGGTCTCCATCTTCATCATCGTCCTCCTCCATTCTGGGTCTTTTTGTCCTTGGACCATCATCTTTTAAAACAACACAAGTTGATATTCATCAAGGTATAGCTATGTTTACTGGCTCTTTTTTTGAGCTAATTTCATAGCAGTATGCAATAATATTTTATATTAAAATTTTAAAAACATACCGGACTGTATTGTTATTACCATGTTGATTCACTTAATTAAATATTTACTAACAAAATTAATGAAGAGCAATGTAAAAAGAGATACTTTAAATGTTAACTCTATAAAGCACAAACAGACTTCTTGTAGTACAACTCCATAGTGAGGTTTTATTTCTGCAGAATCATGACTAGAAATATACTAATAGAAATAGAAATATACTAATACATGAGAACATCTTTACGTGCCATAACCTTTAAGGTAAGTGACAATTCTGTGAAATTGACTAGCAAAAAGCAGACACGAAACTGAATGGCAATTTTTTTCTTCTTGATCAAACAATTCAGACACAGCACCTTTTACAGCAGAAGTACAATAACGTCACAATGTGTACAGCTGTCTACCCCCCTGGCTACTAACGGGTGTTACAACAACAGGGCAATACCCATAAAAATAATGCCACCTCCTAACAAAATGGTGCTGTTATGCTGCCTCCTAACAAAATGGTGCAGTGATGACTTCACAAAAATATTTATAAAAATTGATAACAAATATAACAGCATTAAAAATCCAAAATGGGACTATAATGAATTAGGATGTTCAAAACAAGTATCTGTCAAAAAAAAAAAAAACAACAACTGCTGTAAAAATACAAAAAATAAATAACATAAAATAGACTTGTGTTCTAATGGGATCCTGACATCTACTGCTTCAAACTGGGGAGACAAAATAAATCTGCTGTTAAACTGGGAAGATCCCCATATTCTGAAAAGTTTTTATATTAACCAAAACAAAAAAATTATCAGGATCGCCCACGTGAAGCTTTAGCATGGCAAGAAAAAGTAGAAATAGATAAAGGATTCTTTCTCATGCCTTGTTAATGGCCAAATTTATTTTCTCTCTTTTTTAGAATGTCGCCACATCTGTATCTTTATGGAAATTATCTTATACTGTATTTTGTGGGCTTTGATCAGACCTTGCTATCTGTCAGCATATCTTAAGAAATGCACAACAAAGTTGCAGGGTCTTGATGACTCATATAGTGCTGAAAATATTCTGTGAGATTTTTCAGATTCTAAGATGATGCTGAATTTCTCACCTGTAACATTTGGGGACTGGTCCAGGATTCACTCAAGTGGGAAAAGACAAATATAAAGAAATGGGAGAGCCTAATTAAGTCAGAATTATGTGTGCCCACCTAAAAAAAGAAGATACCTTATAACATACCAGAAGCCAGATTAGTTACTAGAAGGAGGTGACTTCTCTTTTAGCTCAACTGGCTCTGGAATCTTGTAGTCTGCATTCTAAATCCAATTGCCTAATTGTGCATCCAGCCGCTCCAAGTGAGGAAGCACAACTGAGTAGCATTCGCTGAAAAAATTTCTCATTGACATTAATGAAGTGTCTGAACTTCTCTTGCCCAGGGCTCTGCCTTGCAAGCACATTACCGTAAAGCCTTGCTCCTCTCCTGTCTGGTTTTTAACTACCAGCAATGCCAGACGGGTGCCCATTACCCGCTGTGAAAACTTGCAAATACTTCTCCAACTTTGAGGGCGACTCTCCTCAGCTGGGTGGACGTCGGGGCAGGAGTTCCCATCCTGCTTCCGTTCCCGCAGGAATCGAACTGGAGGGGAGCGGCATTGTTACAAATGCGGCTACTGTGGCCACGCCTGACGGTGTTGTCCATGGAGGACGTCCGGAGTGCGTGGACATCAGGGCAACACCCCCAGACCTGTTAATTGTGTTTTCACAGGACAGAGCCGTGGACGGGATGATGCCGACTCCCAATCCCAGAGAGAACCAGCCCTCGTGGGACGTGCCGCTGAGCCCTGTGGATGACCGGGGCCCATGCCCAGTTGGGACGCCCCTTTGGCACTTAAACCGGGGAAGCTGCCATGGGAGGCTCATTACATTCCCTGGAGCACTTGGTGGCAGCCCCCCTGGGCAGCATCGGGGCCACAATCGTTAAACACTGGAGCTCATGCCTTTTGGGCTCTGAGACCATCGCCAGGGGTAGCTGAATGACTTAACGAGCCCGTCTGGGCTGTGATGCAGCCACACCCAGGTGGGCTATAACAGGAGCCTGCAGTCACCACTCAAGCAGCCAGAGTCGGGAGAAGGGAGACGAAGCTGCCAAGAGGAGTGGAGGAAAGGAAGAGTGTTTTTGTGGTGGTGTTTTGTTTGGTGTGTCTTTTGGGACTGTGTTGTGCCTGCGGGACACGGGGAAGACATGCCTCACAGGTGAAGAAAATAAAAAGTTTATTTATTTTACGTGTGCCTCACGTTGTCAGTCTGTGTCTGGTCGGCGCCCAACTTTTCACAACTGTTAACAATTAAAAATGTGGGGGCACGGTGGTGCAGCGGTAGCGATGAACTGCTGCCCTGTTACTGCCTTGCGCTGTATGCTTGCTGGGACTGATGCAACCCTGGATGGACAGATGGATGGAATAATTAAACATGTATTACAAAGATTTTTCAATGTTCCTTAAAAGTTTTGAAGAATCAGCATTCTAAGCTTACAGCTGGATTTACATTTATTACAGAGCTTATATTGTGGCGATTGGTTACATGGAGAAAGAATTGGGGGTTGGTATGTTTGACAGGCACAGTACTGCTGCAATAAATTATTTCATTGAGGGTCACTTGCGTCCCAGCAAGCATCTTGAGGGAGGCAGGAACAATCCCTGGATGGGGCACCAGCCCATCGCTACTGCTGCGCCACCATGCCCCCATGTTTAATATATTTCAGCATGAAAATGATATCAAGTATACATCTTAGTATTATAAAATGTTCAGAGAGCTGTAATATCATGAATGTAAAGTATTCTGTGTCACAATCAGTGCCTGCGCGCTCCTGTCTGTGAAAGAGAAAACCCATTTAAGAAGCATGTAGTGATTCACACACATAGAATGCATAGAATATGAAGCATTTAACATGCCACTTTAGTTACAATGGGATTTGAAAAACTCTAGTAAATTAAATGTTGATTTTAAGAAGAAGTTAATGACATTCTACTTTAACCTTAGCATTAAACCCGAGCATCACTTGGGCAACTGTATAGACGCATCTCATGTAAGCATTAGACCCGAGTATTACTTGGGCAGTAAAAGTACCAACAGCGTTAGTGTCATGCGTTTCTTAGGAAATTATGTACCTCTGTCTTGCGCAAGCGACAGGCTTGAGTATTACCCAGGCAATGGCGCAGACATGTCTTCTCCTACCCTCATAATGGTGTTAAAAAACTGATCAGTGTGGAAAGAAAATCTACAAGGAATCACACTAGTATTGTCCCAGCTGTGACATTGGATTGTGCATTTCACAGTGCTTCAACATACTGTATACCACACCAACGACACATTTTAATAGCATACGTGGTATTAGCATTATTTTATAATTATTATTTGTATCATTATATTTTCTACACTTCTGAATTTGTACTTTGTGTTTTGCACATTTTACAGTACAAAGATCAGATTTAATAAATGTGTTTTTTTCAAGGCAAAAAATGACACTTTTTACATTTTTTTCTCAAAAAGGAGGTTAATGACAAAATAAACTATAAGATTAAAGTGGATATTTTGAGATTAAAGCCAACATTTCAACCTTTTTTATTCTTTGATGTGTCCCAATTTTACTTTATTTTCTCTGTGCCCTAATCGCTTCCGTATGACACTCAGATGATGGGCTACGACTCGTATTTTCATGTCAACTTTGACATCTGACCACTTCTTTTTTATTTCAGGAACTGTGCGACTTTCAGGACTTGAACTATTTGAATCTCATACCACTGCTTAAGCCACCAAAAAGCATGTTCTTCCTTGCCTCCACTTCACTGAGTAAGGCCTCCACTTCGCATTTGGTGAATTTCTTCTTTATACACGGTTTTGCCACTGTTTTTTAACAGAACACTTAACTGAAAGGGCTATTTACATATTCAAACATACAAAATTCTGGGAGGAGTCGAGTTGGGGCGACAGGTGTGTGCACGTGCATTAAACTGAGATTTACGGAGTGAAAATTTGTGGAAGTTGGCTTATGTATGGTTTTGTGCATCTGAATTTCTTTTGTCCTGTGAATGATGGCCAGGGCCATTACCTGGCCGAGATGCCAGCTGGGTGGAAGGACTGAAGAAGAGAGCACGTTTGGGGCATTATGTTTCCCAGGATGCTAGAGGGCAGTCCCATGGAACCCCACGTGGCATGTTGGGAGTTGGAGTTTGGAGCAGCCCTGTTGGGTTCCATGGGCGCTGCCAGTGAGTGCCACACCTGGAAGTGATGCTGGAAGAAGGTCGTGGAGGCCCTGGGGCACTTCCGGGTGCCCTATAAAAGGAGCCACTGGACAAAGCTTGCTGGAGGAGGAGTGGAGGCAAAGAGAGAAAGAAGGAGAAAGGTAGGACTGTGTATTGTGCATGGTGCATTGTACTGTACTGCTGTGGGGAGCGAGGAAAAATCGCTTCCCCAATATAATAAACGTGTTACTGTTCTTGAACTTGTGTCCCTGCCTGTTTGTGTCGGGCTGGGGAGGCTGGAGCGTCCCTGGTTTCCACAAGTGGTATCCCAGATGGGACACTTCCTCGCTATCTGCTGGCAGGAGTCCCATTTTAAAAAAAAATTCTTGTGGCCAACCCGACACAGCAGCATTAACGCCTGCACATGAAAGCATGTCAACACATGTTAAGCACCAAACTGAGAGGCTCACGTACGGACTGCTACACCTGAAGATGGCCAGGCAAGATCCAAAGACAGCAAGCAGCCAAGTGCATGCAGTCGCACGTACTGCCCGGAGCGGCATGCTAGAAAAGGAGGCCACCCAGAAAAAGCAGGTTCCGGATGATGGGATCCGAAAGGTAGGTGTTGGGCCCAGGGACAGTTTTGTGTCTAAATGAATGCTCGGATCCATGTCTGTGGCTGAAGCATGCTGATCCGTGGAGCGACGGGGGGGGCAAGTGGCAAGGAGTCAGCCAATGAAGACTGGTGCCCACTGTACTCTGAACCTAAGAGCATAGAGAAAGATCACCTGGAGTCTTACATGCCCAATGGGGCAAAGCAGATGGGGAATGGAGCAGTGGAGTGCTTCGCTGCACTCTCTGATGCAGATAAAAGAGTGGAGGGTGTTTGCAAGGATCCCACTGCAAAATGGGCGGAGGTGGGATTGGCAAACCTCCACCCCAAATCCTTAACACTGTTGACTGAACCAGCACAGGAAACACGCAGGCGCAGTAGCTCCCGGCTGGCAGACGGGGATGAACAAAATCCAAATGGGCCGCCAGTCAATAAAACTAATAATCTATGGGTCACACGAGAGTTGGAGAGAGTGCTCCAGCCTATATGTGATCTATTGCAGATTATCTGACCACTGAAGAAGGTGATCGACAGGCTGGAGCTGATCGCCAATGTGCCTCCGAAAGCAGTGCATGAATGGCTGATGTGACACGGTGCGGGACTTTCCAGCCAACAGGTCGCGGCTGTACAGGTAGGTGACGCATGTACTGCACCGGGAAGAGGGGTGCAGAGTGAAGAGGCCCCGGTAGTAAATAATACCAAGTGCCAAGTAGTCGCCACCCCTACAACAGTGGATATGGGGGTGATGATCGATGCATGGTAGAAGCGTAAATGGCTGAGGCGTATGAAAGAGGCCTGATTGTTGGTGCCGATGCCACTGAAATTCTTTTGTATACAGTGCATCTGGAAAGTATTCACAGCGCATCACTTTTTCCACATTTTGTTATGTTACAGCCTTATTCCAAAATGGATTAAATTCATTTTTTTTCCTCAGAATTCTACACACAACACCCCATAATGACAACATGAAAAAAGTTTACTTGAGGTTTTTGCCAATTTATTAAAAATAAAAAAACTGAGAAATCACATGTACATATGTATTCACAGCCTTTGCTCAATACTTTGTCGATGCACCTTTGGCAGCAATTACAGCCTCAAGTCATTTTGAATATGATCCCACAAGCCTGGCACACCTATCCTTGGCCAGTTTCGCCCATTCCTCTTTGCAGCACCTCTCAAGCTCCATCAGGTTGGATGGGAAGCGTCGGTGCACGGCCATTTTAAGATCTCTCCAGAGATGTTCAATCGGATTCAAGTCTGGGCTCTGGCTGGGCCACTCAAGGACATTCACAGAGTTGTCCTGAAGCCACTCCTTTGATATCTTGGCTGTGTGCTTAGGGTCGTTGTCCTGCTGAAAGATGAACCGTTGTCCCAGTCTGAGGTCAAGAGCACTCTGGAGCAGGTTTTCATCCAGGATGTCTCTGTACATTGCTGCAGTCATCTTTCCCTTTATCCTGACTAGTCTCCCAGTTCCTGTCACTGAAAAACATCCCCACAGCATGATGCTGCCACCACCATGCTTCACTGTAGGGATGGTATTGGCCTGGTGATGAGTAGTGCCTGGATTCCTCCAAACGTGACACCTGGCATTCACACCAAACAGTTCAATCTTTATCTCATCAGACCAGAGAATTTTCTTTCTCATGGTCTGAGAGCCCTCCAGGTGCCTTTTGGCAAACTCCAGGCGGGCTGCCATTTGCCTTTTACTAAGGAGTGGCTTCCGTCTTGCCACTCTACCATACAGGCCTGATTGGTGAATTGCTGCAGAGATGGTTGTCCTTCTGGAAGGTTCACCTCTCTCCACAGAGGACCTCTGGAGCTCTGACAGAGTGACCATCGGGTTCTTGGTCACCTCCCTGACTAAGGCCCTTCTCCCCCGATCGCTCAGTTTAGATGGCCGGCCAGCTCTAGGAACAGTCCTGGTGGTTTCGAACTTCTTCCACTTACGGATGATGGAGGCCACTGTGCTCATTGGGACCTTCAAAGCAGCAGAAATTTTTCTGTAACCTTCCCCAGATATGTGCCTCGAGACAATCCTGTCTCGGAGGTCTACAGACAATTCCTTTGACTTCATGCTTGGTTTGTGCTCTGTCATGAACTGTCAACTGTGGGACGTTATATAGACAGGTGTGTGCCTTTCCAAATCATGTCCAATCAACTGAATTTACCACAGGTGGACTCCAATTAAGCTGCAGAAACATCTCAAGGATGATCAGGGGAAACAAGATGCACCTGAGCTCAATTTTGAGCTTCATGGCAAAGGCTGTGAATATTTATGTACATGTGCTTTCTCAATTTTTTTATTTTTAATAAATTTGCAAAAATCTCAAGTAAACTTTTTTCATATTGTCATTATGGGGTGTTGCGTGTAGAATTCTGAGGAAAAAAATGAATTTAATCCATTTTGGAATAAGGCTGTAACATAACAAAATGTGGAAAAAGTGATGCGCTGTGAATACTTTCCGGATGCACTGTACCTCATGTCATCTATACCTTTCAAATAATGTAATCATTAAAATAATGTGCTGGGGACCAGGAGTGGGCAGGAGGAGGAGTATGAGAACCTAATCAAGGACTTTGTTAAATGGTGCGACTCAAACCACCTACAACTGAACACCAGCAAAACCAAGGAGCTGGTGATGGATTTTAGGAGGACCAGGCCCCTCAAAGACCCCATGATCATCAGAGGTGACTGTGTGCAGAGGGTTCAGACCTATAAATACCTGGGAGTGCAGCTGGACTGCCAATATTGATGCTCTGTGCAAGAAAGGGCAGAGCTGACTATACTTCCTTAGAAGGCTAGCGTCCTTCCATATCTGCAATAAGATGCTGCAGATGTTCTATCAGACGGTTGTGGAGAGCACCCTCTTCTATGCGGTGGTGTGCTGGGGAGGCAGCATAAAAAAGAAGGACGCCTCATGTCTGGACAAACTGGTGAGGAAGGCAGGCTCTATTGTAGGCATGAAGCTGAACAGTTTGACATCTGTGGCGGAGCAACGGGGGCTGAGCAGGCTCCTGTCAATCATGGAGAATCCACTGCATCCACTAAACAGTATCATCTCCAGACAGAGGAGCAGCTTCAGCGATAGACTTCTGTCACTGTTCTGCTCCACAGACAGACTGAGGAGATCGTTCCTCCCCCACACTATGCAACTCTTCAATTCCACCCGGGGGGGTAAACGTTAACATTATACAAAGATATTGTCTGTCTGTTATACCTGCATTGTTATCACTCTTTAATTTAATATTGTTCTTTATCAGTATGCTGCTGCTGGAGTAAGTGAATTTCCCCTTGGGATTAATAAAGTATCTATCTATCTATCTATGATTACATCTACATTATATTATGCAACCTAGGAACCTTCAGTGAAATCCTACAGAAACAGAATATTTTAGTTAGGCCTAATCAAAGTCATTTCAGTTGACAACAGGTGTGTTATTGTATCTGAAGAAGTATAAATATGAACATGGTGTCACACACGTGCCATTAGGAGACAGCTAAAGGGCTTGAGTAAGTTTAATACTACATCAGACCAGGGGGTGGTGGAGTGAGCTGACTGTCTCTCTCAGTTCCTTGCAGACTATTCCCGGGGAAATCCCGCCAGGTCCCGGCACCTTCATTTCCAGACTCAGTCTGGTAAATAACTCAATCAATTTTCAACCTTTTGTAGCCAGAATCATAATATACGGGTGGCTGCCTCAAACCTTTCTGACTGTCTGGAGTCATTTTGTGACAATGGTTATAACCGCTTTTATATAGGCATTGAAGGTTTTTAGGTTTTCCCTAAAAATACTAAATTCTTTCACTTAAATGCTACTGGCAGTAAGATCTTAAAGGTGGTTAAAAATAGTTTGACATGATTTGTCCTAATGTTTTAATAAATGTATGCTGAATTCTGTAGAGTATATTAATATTTATAATTACATGTAGGATACTGGAGCGAACGTGGCCAGGAGAATATCTTTATTAATCAACCCACCACAAATGATCTGAATGCAGATGCCTATCCTAGGACAGGAAAACTGGATTCTTTAACCTGCTTTTAACATATGCATTGTAATCAAATATATTTTAGATGTATTACATTTACACCTGACATGGAAATGCATCTCCAGTGTCTGTTTTGAGTTTACCATAATGACCCAACAAGAAAATGTGGAAAAATGGTGCATGCCACATTGTCATAAAGAAATTTAGTGTTTTAGTGTTGTGTATGGTGCCCAAGATGTGATAATCTTATGGTTTAACTATAAATTGTTGCATATATTGTCTCATTTGTTGATGTAATTTTTTTACTCAAAACTGATTTTGGTCTCATGGCTGCTGGTAGCTTTCCTAACCTGCTGCAGTTTCCAAGAAAAGTAAAGTGTTAAAGAGGGAAGACTGTTTCAAAATAGACACAAAGTAGAATATACAATTGTGATGAGCAGAGAGTTACTTTTATGCCTAACTTGTTAAGAAAATGTTGTTTGCTGTTACATTTCAGCCCACGTTGGGTATATAATTAGTTATTTTTAGGTCTCAACAAAATTGAGTTTGACACCCTTGTTCTACAGAATATTGTCATCTCACATTGTTTAACTTACATAGTTCATAAGTATCTTTTAACACACTTCTAAGATGAGGTTTATCCCATAAACAGTTCTTTTGAACTTTTACTGTCCTCTGCTTTGTAAAGCACCGTGTAATAGTAAGTTCTTTGAAACCTATAATTATAAAATAAAGACATGTTGATTCATTACCTTCATTATTTTCTTTTGATTTGTTCTTCCTCCAGAATTCTGTTTCTTGTTCTTGCTCCTCTACCCAGAAAAAGTCAAAACATCAGCATGTTAGAATTTCTAATGAAAACAGCATGGTTATTACATAATTATTGAATGCTTTGCTTAAGGCACTATTTAACATAAACATTGTGATATATTATTCAAACAAAATGTTAACAATTCCTCTATTTGATTTACATGAAATAGATATTTTTCTGATTGTGAAAAACAAAATCTTGCACTTGAAGCACCATCACTGAAACCGTTTACTTGCATTCTGTGAATATTTTCAGCTTCAGCAAATCAGGTTGCAATTTCAATATATGCTTTTCACAAAACACAATTCTGTATCACCTTTTGTATTTTTGGCCTTGAAGCATACAATACAGTATGTTCCTGCCCAAACACAGGGTTAAATGTATTTGTTTTTGGAAACATAAACTTGATTTTTCCCTTGTATGTTTTATTGACTGCATACATATATTATGAAGAAATGCCTCAATACTTTTTGAACTATTTACAGAAGACTGCCATGCACTGCAACATGGAACGCAGTGTTTTGGATTTATCCCATCAGTGTGTAGTTCATTATTAGGATGGTGTACTCATTTGGTAGTTTGTATGTGGAGTGTTGATGTAATAGTATTCTTTTTATAATGGATTATATGGTTTTGAATGAAGTGTGTGCTTTCTTAAGAGTTTTGTGGGCTTTCACTTTGTGCTAGAGTTTTCAGGATTTTTGTGTAGTGTTTTGCAAAAATGTGCTTTTGTTTCAGAAACTGTGTGTATGCAATCAGAAAAATTTCCTTTATCCTTCATTTTCTTCCTTTCCCTGTAAAAACTGTTTCCTGTATCTTCTTCTGTATTTGTTTTGCTTATAAGCCAAATGTTCATGTCCAAGTAAGGTTCAAAATGTACTGTTTTCAGAAAAAAAACAAATTTGATGTTATACTCATTTTTGTGTATTATGATGACTACATTCATGTACATTTGATGAAATATTTGAATACGATTCTAACCATCTACAACAGACTACTATGCACTGCACACTGAAAATGCAAATGGGATTGCAACGTTTTGCATTAATTCCATCAGGTTGTAGTTGGTGCGTAGGCTGAGCTATTCATTCGATGGTTTATGTTGAGTTTTGATGAAAAATATCATTTTTAGAACAGTTCATATGGTTTTGAATAAAGTGTGTCTTACATTTATTATGTTATGTGAATGTTCTTGGGGATTGTGTATAGAGTTTTAACAGTGTATAAGCATTCAGCATAAACTGCAAAAGAGTTCTCAAAATTTAGGTCAGCTAATATATATAACACATATACAGTAATATGGCATTGTTGCTATAAAGGGTGTACAGCCATTTATAAAATTATATCTTTTCACATATAACTTTATCCAAAGAATGCATTAACTTAATTTCAATTGATAGATGTTAGTAATTTACTTTGATTTTCTACCTAGGAAATTCATTCAAAGCCACCACTACATTTACACTTTCATACATAATTTTCTTATTTACAGTGAGACTTCAATGTAGGCCACTAGTCCTGATCTTTTAGGATGCACCATTCCTCATACAGAAACATAAAGAAAACCAAGGAAATAAATGGGAAAGATTACTTTCTGAATTCTATTAAGAGTGTAAAATGATAAAAATGAGTGCAGGCAGGGTGGAATTGGTGGAGAAGAGTGTCAGGAGTAATTTGTGACAGGCGGTTATCAGCAAAAGTGAAAGGGAAGGTCTACAGGACAGTTGTGAGACCAGCTATGTTATATGGATTGGAGACAGTGGCACTGACCAGAAAGCAGGAGACAGAGCTGGAGGTGGCAGAGTTAAAGATGCTAAGATTTGTATTGGGTGTGAAGAGGATGGACAGGATTAGAAATGCTCAGATTGGATGGTTGAGAGACAAAGTGTGAGAGGCAAGATTGCGTTGGTTTGGACATGTGCAGAGGAGAGATGCTGGATATACAGTGGAACCTTGGATTGCGAGTAACTTGGTTTGCAAGTGTCTTGCAAGACGAGCTAAAATTTTTCATAAATTTTGACTTGATAATCGAGCGAGATCTTGCAATATGAGTAGTACGTATACACTTACGCACTTACACTTTGTCTGCCGAGCATCACGTGATCACAAATGTGCTGATGGTTCTTCTCTCTCTCGCTGCGGGATTGTGGGTAATTGTCTCCCATTCTCAGGCTCAGTCAGCGTGCTTCACTTATATAGTCAACATCCGTACGAGCGTATACTGTTTACTATAGCATTGTGACCGCGTGTGTGTGTTGTAACGTGTAAGTCTCTGTCATGCACTCCAAAACACGAAGCTGAGTCTCAGTATTTTAGCAACACCAGCTTTATTCAGCTTGAAACAGGAACAGCACGGTTATTTATTGTCTGCCACTCTCCTATACACAGACACAGCAGTCAGGCAAGGTCGGGCCAGGTTAGTGGCAAAGTAATACTGCGCCCTGCATTTATAATTTTCCTTGTATCACCCATCAACGGCAGGCGCTTATAGCATGTCCGCAATCTTTTTGGATTCGCTTTTACGGCAAACTGCTACAGAGCTGGGAGCCTGTGGTTGCTTCGGGACACTCTTCCACGTGTCGTCCCGTTGTGTGGAATCCCAAAAGAGTTTAGAAACTCACTCACACCAGCCATGATTCTTTTTAAAGGTAAAGTGCAGGTTAACTTGTTTTATGTATTTTTACTTTATATTTTGCATTAATCATTTTTATATGAATAGCTTTGGGCTGTGGAACGAATCATCTGAGTTTATATTATTTCTTATAGGGAAATTCGCTTTGATATATGAAAGCTATAGATTACAAGCACGTTTCCGGAACGAATTACGCTCGCAATCCAAGGTTCCACTGTATTGGGAACAGGATGTTAAAGTTAGAGCTACCAGGCAAGAGGAAAAGCGAAAGGCCTAAGAGAAGGTTTATGGATATAGTGAGAGAGGACATGCAGGTGATGGGTGTAACAGAGCAAGATGCAGAGGACAGGAAGATATGGAACAAGATGATCCGCTGTGGCAACCCCTAACAGGAGCAGTTGAAAGATGAAGAACGGGTGTTAAGAAATAATTAAAATTCTCAACATTTTTCTGTTCCTAAACAGAAGAAGCTTGTATTCCTGTCATTAATCTATTCTCATAGTTTCTGTATAAATATAAATTTAATTTCAAAAGTTTGCATTCTATGTATTTTGCTCACGAATGGGTTATTGCTTCATTTATATTTTTAGTAATTCCTCATTCTAATCTTCACATGTAATACAGCACTGGAAAAGTTCAGTCTGTCATTACATTCATTTCCAACAGTACTGTATGCCTAGACATCTAAAAACTAATTAAATGAATAAAAGACTACTAATGATAGAGCTTTCAGACCCGGTCCTTTCTTGCCTTAGTGTTGGTAAGTGTTTATGCTTTAATTCCAAAATATGTTAAAATCTACTGAATTCAATATCATGACCAAGAAGTACAGATGGTCACTATGTAACATGAATTGTAAATATTCAGATTTGTGATACAGCACAGACATTCACCCTTACACAATGGAAATTACATCAAATATTGTAAGTCATGCGAAAAGACAATTTCCCTTTGGGGATTAATACAGTGTACTAAATACCAAAAAAAATAATAATAACAAGAAAGTTTACTACCACTATAGGTTAGTGAACCTTTGCTGGCTGCTGTTATGGTTACAGTTCTCTCACGAAGTCACTATTACTTGAAGGTATGCTTTCATTCACTTTCCCTACAGAATGTTTTAAACAATGTTGACAGTATAGCTGAAAATCAGTGTATTATTTTTAGATTTTATTTGATGAGATACACTGATTCACACATATCTGCATTCACACAGATCCAATCCAACTCAATTTAAATGTATTCTGGTAGCTGGAGTTGAAGGCACAAAATCACAAATGGCTCATCCTTAAACCAGTGCAAGTGATTTAATCAAACTATGTTTTGTTTTATTTTGATATAAAACACACTAATATTTATAAAAGTACAATAATCCCTCCTCGATCGCGGGGGTTGTGTTCCAGAACCCCCCGAGAAAGGTGAAAATCCGCGAAGTAGAAACCATATGTTTATATGGTTATTTTTATATTGTCATGCTTGGGTCACAGATTTGCACAGAAACACAGGAGGTTGTAGAGAGACAGCAACTTTATTCAAACACTGCAAACAAACATTTGTCTCTTTTTCAAAAGTTTAAACTGTGCTCCATGACAAGACAGAGATGACAGTTCCGTCTCACAATTAAAAGAATGCAAACATATCTTCCTCTTCAAAGGAGTGCACGTCAGGAGCAGAGAATGTCAGCGAGAGAGAGAAAAGCAAACAAATCAATAGGGCTGTTTGGCTTTTAAGTATGCGAAGCACCACCGCACAAAGCAGTTGCAAGGAAGGCAGCAGCTCACACCCCCTCCGTCAGGAGCAGAGAATGTCAGAGAGAGAGAGAGAGACAGATAAAAACAAACAATCAAAAATCAATACGTGCTGTTTGATCTTTTAAGTATGCGAAGCACCGTGCAGCATGTCGCTTCACGAAGCAGCTGCACAGAAGGGAGCAACGTGAAGGTAATCTTTCAGCATTTTTAGACGAGCGACCATATCGTCTAGGTGTGCGAACAGCCCCACTGCTCACACCCCCTCCGTCAGGAGCAGAGAATGTCAGAGCAAGAGAGAGAAAGAGAAAAGTAAAAATCAAAAATCAATACGTGCTGTTTGATCTTTTAAGTATGCGAAGCACCGTGCAGGAAGCATATCGCTTGATAAAGCAGCCATATGTAAGCCTAGCAAAGAAGAGAGCAATGTGAAGGTAATCTTTCAGCGTATTTTGAGGAGCGGCCGTATCCTCTAGGGGTGCGAAGAGCCCCCGTGCTCACAATATATTTGAGGAGTTTTATTTAATACGTAATACGCGCTCTGGTTGGGTAGCTTCTCAGCCATCTGCCAATAGCGTCCCTTGTATGAAATCAACTGGGCAAACCAACTGAGGAAGCATGTACCAGAAATTAAAAGACCCACTGTCCGCAGAAATCCGTGAACCAGCAAAAAATCTGCGATATATATTTAAATATGCTTACATATAAAATCCACGAATAGAGTGAAGCCGCGAAAGTCGAAGCGCGATATAGCGAGGGATTACTGTATTGTAGGAAGGCATATAACACAAAAAGTGCTCTCAGAAATCAAAATGGATTTAATGAAGTCCTAGATCTCACAACTGTAGAAATTTGCTTTTATTGTCTACATTATAATGTACCTTTTTTTTCCTTTTACAAACAGATCCACAAGTATGTACAAATAGTGGTCTTACTAACATCTCAATCAAGCCAAGTTTACAACCACTGTCACTTACGTATTTTGCTGATTATGAAAGGAGATGAATGACTACATATAGATAGATAGATAGATAGATAGATAGATAGATAGATAGATAGATAGATAGATAGATAGATAGATAGATAGATAGATAGATAGATAGATAGATAGATAGATAGATAGATAGATAGATAGATAGATAGATAGATAGATACTTTATTAATCCCAATGGGAAATTCACATAGTAAACATGTAACAAACAAAGTTTGCAAACAAATATACCAATATATTACAAAAATGCAAACCACTGATTATCATTGTCGGTACATATTTTGGTGGGACATTGTACATGCTAAAAGCAAGCACCAAAAGACACTTATGTCTTTGCTTCTTCTGCATATATTGCTGTATTTTATCTACTGTATGGTAATATAAAATACATTTCTTAACACATTTCAAAGGTTGTACTTGTTTTTAACACATGTTAGTTGCACGAACATCCCAAGATGACTTACTTTCTCTGAGTCCAGGCACCAGTTTAAATATAATCTCTTCTAATGTGTTGTCAAGCCTTTAAACAGAAAATGCAAGAGAAACATGTTAAAAAAACTATTACTGTAATCTAAGTGATCTATAAAAAGTCTGTTCATACTGTCTCATTTCGAAACTAGAAACTTCTTTGCTGAATTACCCATGTGGGAAATTTCAGACGAAAATACAAGTTTTTACAACACTTTAAAAATAACAGGCCAATACAACACATTGCATCATTCTATGGAATAAAAGAACAGCTTCTAAGAATGAGAATTAAGAGTGTATTAAGAATCTGCTTTGTAAACATAATGGTACAGTAAGGAAACACTCTGTTGTAGAAAACTGTTAGAAGCACAGACAAAAATAATTTCCTTTAACTCTGAAAAATTGTTCTATGACAACAAACTATTTAAATAAAAATACCAGATAAACCTGTCACTATAAATTATGGAAACATAGACATGTCCTTCACTAACAAAGTTACAAGCAGTAAAAACCCTGAAGGTAACTTTTCCAAGTTTATGTCTTTAAAATCTATGAATAGCTAAGGGCCACCAGATAAGACTACAAATTTCAAGAACTAATATTTAACTAAGTTAAAGCAAAGTTACTGTTATAGTAATTGTGAAATAAAAAAGGTGGATGCCAAATATTTTTGTTGATTTCAACTTCAGTTCAGAGAAAACTATGAGTTTTTTGTTGTTTAAAGTGGAAGGGTAACAATATTTTCAGTATGACTTTGTTAGCTCTAAAAGGTTATGCATTAAATGTGCAGTGCAGATATACAAAACAATGAGGTTTACTGAAACATGCAAAACACCTGTGGTCTGATGTTGGATGGAGCATGGGTCTCACAGAACACACTTACTCATATACCTGGATAAACTCATGACCACTATATTGATGCCACACAGTACACACACATCTTTGCCATGTGGGAAGGAAGCTGGAAATCCACCAGAAAACCACACACACCTTTATGGTGAGAATATACAAACTGCACATCGACAGTCATTATGCCAGGATTGAAGTCCAGCCCATTGTAGCCATGAGGCAAGTAGCATTAACTGCTCTGCCACCATGTCTCCCGTAAAACTTTATAATCAGCCTATGTTTCCAGGTATTATCACAGAGGGCGTCACATTTCTGTAAATGGTTAAAAGCATTTAAAAGTCCTAAGAATAATCAATCCAGTCATCTTTCTGAAGTGTTGTTTCTGTGGGACAAAGACTAATTTTTCTCTTTATTTTTAGAAACAATACAAAAATTGCAGATGTTTATATTAATGTACATTTAAAATTATATTCACTTATGAACATAAAGGTCCCATAGTGCTGTGTGTGTTACTGTTTAAAATCTGAAAATCTTCATAAGCACCCTAAATCTATCTAAAGGGAAGGGTAGCGCATGTATTATCAAATTATGTATCAAATGTATTATGATTATACAAGTCTATGAGATATGTAAAGTCACAGATCTGTAAGGAAAATTCCAAAACAACAACAATAATAATAAAATGCCAATTTTCAAAAACGATACAAACCTAGTTCACCTATTCAGTTTTCACTTCCTCATGTATGTTTAACTTCACTAGAACCTCCCTAAACAACTCATTTCCTTTGTCACTCCCACTTTCTACCTACACAATATATTGTACTTGTACATCTCTCTAAGCATGTAGTCACTTCATGAATGACAAGCAGGTGCTCTTTATCTCAGTCATTTTCAAGTTCAATTCCAGGGACCTAATGTGGCTACAGAATTTTGTTCCAACCAGTTTCACACTTAGTGCATCAGTTTTTCTCTTACTCATCTTAATTTGATTGTAAAACTGGCTGTTTTTTTCTTATTTTGCTTTCAGAAACACGCAACAGTATGAAATGTATCTTCATAAGAAATGTAGAAATATTTGGATTTTGGCCATAGCTTTAAATGCTTAATTCTCTGTTAGCTTACAATATATTTACCTTTTTTTGGAGTTTCCCCACTTCTACTGTAATAATGATAGTTAACAAGTACAGTAGACACAAAGACAAACAACAGTGAATGCTGAAAGGGCTACAACTACTTCAGTGTCACAACCACAACGATAAATACACTAACTTATCTCTGGGTAACATACACAGACATCAACAACAATTTTGCAAAAATAGACTTTAATTTGTGTATTGACACCAAAACACAGAAACTGAAATAAAACCTTGCTTAATTAAGGTACAAATTCAGTTAAAATGAGTTGCTTACTGGGACAAAATCTGCAGCTAAAGTTGTCACAGGGCCAGGAGTAAAATCCAGTGTGTAAGAGTGTAAACGGGGAGAACATCCTAAGTCCATACATACAGTGACAATATTAAGATTCAATACAGTCTTCTGTGGCTGAGGGGGAACAGCACTAAAACTCATTCCTATATCAACAATAAAATCACTGCCCCATCTGTAAACAGCAATTATGTCTCAACTGATTGGCCAGAATTTTTAACTTAGTGGAGTTATATGGGGAATATGCCTTAACAGGATCAAGTTCATGAAAAGAATAACTCATGATGGGTTCAGACAGAAACCATTTGCTACATACACGTATTTAATGTTAGAAAGGATTCTAACATTTCAGAGTTAGCCAAATGATTACATAAGCAAATTATGTACTGGCATTTTATGAACAATGACATACCAATAGTTTTAATGTATCTTGCTAATATGTACAAGTTAGTTATCAGACATTACACAGAGTCAGTTTGAAAAAATACATGTTAATGCAATAAAATTTTTGTATCCTATCAGTATCAATCCTTGATCTTTTTAGCTTTAATTAATAACAAAGGAACAGTCAATTGTTAACCATTTCTATACATAATAACAAAATAATCTGTTATCTTAACAATTAAAAGTTTAACATTTCGCATGTCACATCAAAAACAATACTAACAAACCATACTACTGTAATGATCGAGTTTAACCTCATTTAAACAAATAATATCTAAACATGTTCAAAAGCAGTGCTGAATTAAAAAGGAAAATACTAAAACAACAAAAACAAAAAGTATTTTTTCTACTTAATCTACATACATGAAACATTTGTAGAGTTCGACAACATAAATAGACACTTGGGCTTTTTAAAAACATAAGATCTGATAAAGAACATTTTTCATGGTCTTCTTTATAATCAGGCACTTAAAAACACGCACTTGCAAAATAGAAAAGGTTTCATAGCTTTGTTTATGTTGAAATTGATTTATTCTGCTTAAATAACATGTTAAGAACAGTCAGAGAAATACATACAGGTTTTGCACATCAGCAATAGTAAATAATGCCAGACTTGTGTTAAATGTTAAAGCAGTCAAACCAGGCTTCTTATAAGAAGGGGAATTTCCAGAGGTATGTCTAAAAAAGTACCTACCCAGCCAAGCTCTTTGCTGTCAACATTAGAATGAGTATTGTCAGTTTTATTAAGCTTTTGTAAATGGTTCAGTAGACAACCATTTTAGCCTTCTAGTAGATTAATTTTGAACAGTTTAAGGATTGAAACAAAACTCAACAGCTGTAATAGATGTTAACATAAGTATAAATGATAGTACTGTTGTTTTAGTTACTGCTTATAAAATCATCTGCAGGTAACAATAAAATATAAAATATCAAAAGTACACGAAACAAGAGAATATTTTTCTAGTTAAAGTTCAGTGTTTTGTGTATTTATTTCACTTATGCAATATTCAATATAATAAGTTTTATCAGCATTTAACCAGAGGTGGAAAGAGCACCAAAAAACTCTATTCAAGTAGAAATAATGTTACCGTAATTAGATTACAACAATTACTCAAGTAGATGTAACTGACAAGAAATCTACTCAAGTAAAAGTAAAAAAAGTACAATCTGAAAAAATTACTCAAGTAAAAGCAGTTACTTTAGGAAAAAATAACCATACCATACCTTGTCATGTCTAAATTAATAAATATCCTCAACTATACATGTTGTGATTTGGAAAGCATAAGTAGAATATACTTCGCTTCCCGGGTCCTCCCTGCGTGGAGTTTGCATGTTCTCCCCGTGTCTGCGTGGGTTTCCTCCGGGTACTCTGGTTTCCTCCCACAGTCCAAAGACATGCAGGTTAGGTGCACTGGCGATCCTAAACTGTCCCTAGTGTGTGCTTGGTGTGTAGGTGTGTGTGTGTGTGTGTGCGCACCCTGCGGTGGGCTGGCACCCTGCCCGGGGTTTGTTTCCTGACTTGCGCCCAGTGTTGGCTGTGATTGGCTCCAGCAGACCCCCGTGACCCTGTAGTTAGGATATAGCGGGTTGGATGGATGGATGGATGGATGGAAGTAGAATATACATAGAAATTTTATTTATCAAAACTTATATTCATGAAATATGTTCACATACACAAATGTATAACTAGAAACAGTATTCTGTAAATGGCAAACAAAATTCAATCTCAAATTATTATGAGAAGGTGTAGAAAGCAACTAATCAGAATTACCCTTAATATACATTAAGTTGTAGTCCATAGGTAATAATTCCAAACCATCATTTATGAGAGCAGAGCCTTCGGTGCAAAAAAACAGAAAATTTTACAGTTTTACAAATAAAGTTTTGCAGTAGGAGACAAAAGAAATGAAAGCGGTATTTATATCTAAACAGCATAATGCTTTTTAATGTTGACATTAGGCAAGTAGAATCAGCACAGCACATATGTAGAAGCAAATTTGAAAAATAAGATTCACATGGTTGTACCACACTCCTTCAAACATATGAAATGCAGAAAAGTACTAAAATAGAACAACAAATATATAAGCATTTGGAACAGAGGTTTTCTCAAAGAAAATGGGGCATTGACTATTGCTGAACTGAAGTACATTGTTACAGGTCCTGTATATGATTGATTGATAGATAGATAGATAGATAGATAGATAGATAGATAGATAGATAGATAGATAGATAGATAGATAGATAGATAGATAGATAGATAGATAGATAGATAGATAGATAGATAGATAGATAGATAGATAGATAGATAGATAGATAGATAGATAGATAGATAGATAGATAGATAGATAGATAGATAGATAGACAGACTTGACCACTAATAATCTTCTCCAGTCCACAAATTATTTGGATTATAGCCTTGGAAAAGAAAACTTTTCAATATAACAACACCTTAAAATATCAGAATGAAATAACCAATAAGCCACATAACTGAGAAATACTGCAAACTGTTGGGATAATAATCAATTACAGTGAAAACAAAAAACCTGCAGCCACCTGCAAAAGCAAACACAAAGACCTGGCAGCACTGGACCTAAGAACAATACCCGGATGGGAGGCCAGTGTTACTGGAGAACAGAGGAGAAAAGTTGCCAGGACTATCAGATTCCCTGATACACCAGATGGAAGAACCCCTGGGTCAGGATTCCCACACAGACACCCACAGAATATGCTGGGGACTGTAGACCAGTAGAGCAGCCCTGTTGGATTCCGTGGATACTGCCAGTGGAAGTTGATTCCTATTCGTCGTCTTCCATGTCATGCACTATACTGGCCTGCTGAGCATAATACATCCAACAAGTACTCGAGGTGCTGCCACAACGGTAAAGTAGCTTTACCACCCTTGCGGGAGCCACCTGTGTCTTTACAACAGCTTCATACACAGCAAACATCAGAAGCTAAAAATTATCGTGAACACATTCAAGAATACAACTCTTCTCTAGTGTTTGCTTCCTGGGTGCACAGATAACTCAACCTCCTGGCCACGGACCATACTGTTTTAAAATACACGGGCAAATTTATCACCAAATCTCTCCACTATACGCTAACACTTCTACCTCTCCAGGATATGGACAGTTGTATGTTTTTGACACAGCGCAAGCTACTAAAGTACGCTTACAAAATAAAGCAAATTCTGCATGCAGTGAAAATGTACTTCTCCAGCTAGATTCCATGCTCAGAACCATCAACCCCTTCGCTAAATCATACAAACAAATGCATGAAATCGCTCAGTCTAATCCAACAGCATCTGTACAAATAGTTTTCAAGGAAACCCTTAAGCAGGATTTACGACAATACAATGTCCCGACATGTCACACTGATGTTGCAGCGATTTTCGTCGGAGAAGATGGCGAAACGCCTGCCGAAAGGGACATTTGCATCTATCCCATAGGCAACTCCTGTAAACAGATTTCCACACTCAATATGAATTGTGATCCTATGGTTTACCCACCTTTATTCCCTTACGGAGACATTGGCTGGCACAAAGATTTATAACATGTTCCTGATAAAAGAACCGCCAAGCGAATAAGGCTTACTCAATGCCAATTTTACACGTACAGATTTGCAATGAGGAATACATTTAGTACTTTGCAATCCAGCAGCAAACTATTCCAACAGTACGTTGTAGATGCGTATGTTAAAACAGAGGGCACGCGTCTCAACTATCTTAGATTACATCAACAAGATCTGCGCGTTGAACTATCAGACGCACTGCAAGCAAATGCTGAAAATAACAACGTGTGTGTAGGCAAAATGATCACATTACCGTCCACATTTCCAGGAAGTCCAAGATACATGCAACAAAACTATCAGGATGCCATGGCCATAGTGCGTAAATTCGTGAAAGCCTGATTTATTTATCACTTTCACATGTAATCCTGCTTGGCCGTAATTTCTACATGCACACTGCGTCTTTCAAGAAGTATTTATTTCTTCTTGATTTCTGAATTCTTTTCTCACTGTTTTCCGTTCCTATTCTTACACCACAGTATGCTACGGCGGGCGTTGGCTAGTTATCACTATTTCATGGGGCTTCACGGAAGTGGATCCATTGCACTATGTCCTAGCACTGGAAGCACTCCTGGGTTCAGGCAACTTGGAGTCAGGCAAAAGAGGAGAAAGCTTGCCTGGGAGGTGTGCCTGTGTTGAAGCCTTTTTAAGGTATTTTGTATAATAAATATATTTGTTGGCACCTGGGACTTGTTGCTGTGCAGTTGCGTTTGGGGCCTGGGTCCTTTGATAGGCGATCCCTTGTAGTTTACTGTCAGAAACATGCCTTAGTCTGGTGTTCACTGTACTTTCACTGTTGACACGTTCTTGGTTTCAACAGGATCGAGCAATAAGTCATACAGTATGGAGATCCATGCAAGTTTTGCGGGAGATTTTTCCGGAGAAGCTTGAACACTCTGCGCGCCAATGTCGGGTAGCCTTCATGTTCACCTGATATCGCTCTGTGCAATTTTTTCTTGTGGAGCTATCTCAAGTCAAAGGTACACATACCGACCTCAAAACCTTGAAACCATCAAGGACACTATTCACCATGAAATCAGCGGTATTCCCCAATGTGAAGGCAGAATGAGTCATGCGAGTGTTCAGAAATCGTCTCGAAGAGTGTATCGCTAATGATGGCCACCACCCTGAAGACATCATTTTTAAAACACAGTGAAAAGAAAAACTATTTTGTATACTCTTGTATGTGCCTTTTTAAAATCATAATGATAACTGAAATCACCTAGATGGGCCTGATAAAACGTTTACATCCCCCTGAATGTTGGGGATGATACTATACACTCAAGTTGACATGCACAGGTTCAAATTAAGGGTAATTAAGGGAGAGTGTCCACACCTGTAACCTCTCAGATTGTAATCATTGTTTGTGTATAATAGTCAATTTAAATTCTTACAGACCTGAACTGACTTTGATGGATACCAAGCCATGGGAAAAGCAAAAGAACTGTCAAAGGACCTGCAAGAAAAGTTTGTTGATTTGTATAAATCAGTAAAAGGATATGAAAGGATGTCTGTAGATCTGAAATAACTGTCAGTAGTGTTCAAACTGAGATAATAAAGTGGAAACATAGGGGTTCTGTTGTTACCAGGCCACAGTCAGGTAGATCAACTGCGATTTCAGCCAAAACTGCAAGGATCATTTGTTGAGCTGCCAAGAAAAACACACAAGCCACTTCAGCTGAGATACAGGCTTCTTTCAAACAAGTGGTTTTGCTGTTTCAAGGTGCACAATAAGTAGGTACTTGAACAAACATAGGCTGCATGGTCAAGTTGCAAGAAAAATGCCTTTACTGTGGCAATGCCACAAAACAGCCCACTTATGATATGCCAAACAGCATTTGGACAAGCCTCAAAACTTCTGGAACAAAGTCCTTTGGAGTGATAAGACCAAAATTGAACTTTATGGTCATAACCATAAATGTCATGTTTGGAGAGGATGAAACTAGGCTCATGACGAAAAGTACACCACCCCTACTGTGAAGCATGGAGGTATTGTAGATCTCTCATGTTCGGGGGGTGGTGGGGGTGGGTGTGAGCTATAGCAGCACACAGGTAACTTAGTAAAAATCGATGGCAAGATGAATGCAGCATGTTACTGAAAAATAACGGAGTATATTGCATTCGTCAGTCTGGAAGCTGTGCACGGGATGCACTTGGATCTTCCAACGTGACACTGATCCAAAACATAAGGCCAAGTTGACCTTTGGTGGCTACAGCAGAAAAAAGTGAAAGTGCTGGAGTAGCCATCACAGTCTCCTGACATTAATTTCATTGAGTCACTTTGGACAGATCTCAAAGGTACAATTCATGCAAGGCAACCCAAGAATTTATAGAACCTGGAGGCTTTTTACTAAGAAGAACAGGCAGCTCTTCAACCTAAGAAAATCAAGGGCTTAATCCACAACTATCACAAAAGACTACATGCCATCATTGATGCTATGGGGTAAATAAACAGTAGTAAGAACTAAGTGTATGCATAAGTTTTGAACAGGGACCGTCTCATTATTTTCCTTATTACTATGTTTTGTTTAATGGTTGTGCTGTTCTGTGATGCCCTATAGTTTAACTTGGACAGATGTATCAAATTTCTCTGTTCAGTTGCCAATATGTGTAATAAGAAATATGCAGCTTTTAAGTGCATTTTATACAATACCTCAAAAATAACACTATTATCAAAATGCTCCTCAATGATTTAGTACTTCTTAAAGTAAAGTATCAGATTCTTGGAACATTTTGAACTCAAAATTTAAAAAGCATGACTTTCTCTTTATTGAATCACAGCTACCTAAGACTAGAATACCTCCTTATGGATAATAACTTGTCACCTTTGGTTACTGACGTTGACTTCTTTAAATTGTCCAACATTGGTATTTATTTTTGATATTGCATTCATTGTCTTTTCTAATTTTTTTTACTCTCTATCTTATCATACTATTATCACTAGTGCTTGTAAGAGACATGGATGTAAGAATGCCACTTTGCCGTTTAAATATTAATTCAAACTGTGCATATGTAATCTCTGCCCACTGATCATGTATCACATAAAAACATGTCCAGCTAAAGTAACGGTCAACTAACAAATGCTAATTTACTTATAAGGAGATGATTGCTTTCTTAATACTGTATATATTGTCAAAAACTAACATATTTATTGAAAACAGTTCTAGTTCTGAGATGCCTGCTATAACAATTAGGGTTACTCTCATCAATCAGCTGCCAATCTAAATTGGCTGATTTTCACTACAAAAGACTTGATCAGTGATCAGTAAATTGGCCGATCACAAAAAACAATCTTTTCAGACCCTGCTTTTTAAGCTTTATAATAAATTGGTTGCACTACACCTTTACATGAGGGATTACGGACTTTTTTGATTTTTTTTTACAGCAAACAGCAGTTAGTCGTGGCTTATTTTACTGCCATTTTTTTTTTAAAAGGATTTAGAAAAAAAATCAGAATTGGAAGCTCCAACAATGTGAAATTAGTGATTGGTATCGGCATTAAAAAACCTGATCAGAACATCCCTAATAGTAAGTGCATATCTGTAAGTGTATATTCAAGAAATCAATAAATATTATAATCCAAGTATAACACACAAATTTTAAACTAGAAGGACAATGGAATTGATAGATATTATCTGTAAATTTGATAAAGAATATGCACGACTATAAAGTCCGGATGTCTACAGAAGAAATGTACTTTTGTGAACTTACTTCAATCTTTTTTTGAATAACAAATATTTAAATTATATAATTCACATAATTCACATTCCCAGTATAGAGAGAAGATATACAAGATCTATTTAGTCCATAAAAAGGAAGCCTTGGGTATTATAACTTTTCCGCATGTTTTAAAAAAAAATCAACAAAATGTATTAAACAGCATAAATGTCCTGTTCAGCCTATATACATCGGACTTCCAATATAACTCGGAGTCCTGCCACGTGCAAAAGTTTGCTGACGACACTGCTATCGTGGGCTGCATCAGGAGTGGGCAGGAGGAGGAGTATAGAAACCTCATCAAGGACTTTGTTAAATGGTGCGACTTAAACCACCTACAACTGAACACCAGCAAAACCAAGGAACTGGTGGTGGATTTTAGGAGACCCAGGCCCCTCATGGACCCCGTGATCATCAGAGGTGACTGTGTGCAGAGGGTGCAGACCTATAAATACCTGGGAGTGCAGCTGGACGATAAATTGGACTGGACTGCCAATACTGATTCTCTGTGCAAGAAAGGACAGAGCCGCCTGTACTTCCTTAGAAGACTGGCATCCTTCAACATCTGCAGTAAGATGCTGCAGATGTTCTATCAGATGGTTGTGGCGAGTGCCCTCTTCTACGCAGTGGTGTGCTGGGGAGGCAGCATTAAGAAGAAGGATGCCTCACGCCTGGACAAACTGGTGAGGAAGGCAGGCTCTATTGTTGGCATAGAGCTGGACGGTTTGACATCCGTAGCAGAGCAACGGGCACTCAGCAGGCTCCTATCAATTATGGAGAATCCACTACATCCATTAAACAGTGTCATCTCCAGACAGAGGAGCAGTTTCAGCGACAGACTGCTGTCACTGTCCTGCTCCACTGACAGACTGGGAAGATCATTCCTCCCCCAAACTATGCGACTCTTCAATTCCACCAGAGGGGGTAAACGTTGAACATTATTCAAGTTATTGTCTGTTTTTTACCTGCATTTTTTATTACTCTTTAATTTAATATTTTTTGCTGCTTGAGTATGTGAATTTCCCCCTGGGATTAATAAAGTATCTATCTATCTATCTATCTATCTATCTATCTATCTATCTATCTATCTATCTATCTATCTATCTATCTATCTATCTATCTATCTATCTAAAGTATTATCAATCAATTTACTCATCTGAACTCAACAAAATTAAAGCCCAAGTAAATAGCTTTCCCAAAATTTTAGATATGTTACAGCTTCAGGTTTCATAAATTAAAAGTAGATCAAATACTAACTCCTTCAGAAATTTATAATTAGTTATACTTTAAGTGAACCCAGCAGAATTAGCCTCATTATGAGTTTGACGAAATCTCAGAGATGATCAAGAACTTCACTGAAATCTGTCAAGTGCATTGAAATCAAAGGGGAAAGAGGAACTTAACTAGTTTTGAGTGGCTTATAATGGTGCAATGGTGTCCCTGAGGGATATGGAAAGATCTGCCAACTATGCTAGACTGATAATTATTGCCAAAAATGTTATCTGCTAACCACTGCACTACTGTGCCTTAGACAAAAACAAACAAATTACAACAAATGGCCACAAACTAGCAAAAACAAACATAAATATATATACGTTCCAATCTTGTGATACACATTATCCATGTAAGAAGCAGCACCATAAGACTGGCTCGTTCCATTGTTTTAATTCGTGGCATTAGTGGCAGATGGAGACTCTTTTCTTCTGTGAAGATGCTTTGCACTATTTTTTCCATAAAAAGATAGAAATACCATGTAAACACTGACAAATTTACACGGTTGCATATGTTTCTTTCTCAGGAAGGGGGAGGGAAGGTCTTCTTTAAGACTTATTTTTGATCAGAACTAAAGCACACAGCTAATTTCATGCAATATAGCCATGTAGCACTACTACCTGCACAGGGATCAGTGCTATATATCTAGTGGCAGTACTCATAATAATCTCATTGGTCAGCTAATGTACCCCTCAAATGAAAATCCTGTTTGTTTTTTTTAAAGCATGCAAGGTGGAAGACTGAAGTACTAACAGCTCAGCAATGATCTTAAAGAACGCATGCATGAAAACTCTAAACATGGCTGCTACAGGTTTTTTGTCATGTCATGCTGGCCTCACAAAACATCATGGAGAGAAGGGAAAAATTTTTTTTGCCTAAGCCGGCCCACAAGGCATACAGTCAATCTTTATTTCATTGGCTGCCTCATATCCTAGTATAGCACCTGCTCAGCACAAGAAAATACAGCAATGCAAAGTGTGGTGAAGGCAACTCAAAGCATTAATGTCACTAAGCTGTCTTCTGTTTAGGACATATACAACACTCACAGCCTTTAAGGCAAACAGCATAATGAAAAATCTCAGCCATCCAGCATAGCCACTTTTCATACTTGTGGGCAATGGTTCAGGGCTATTGGTACACACACCAGTCGATTCAAAAATAGCTTCTACGCGTAGGGAGTAAAAATTCTTAATTATAAACGCAGTCCTTAGCCAGGATTCTTTCTTTATTGTTTATATTGAATAGCTGTATACATTAAGTCATTTTATTGGATTTTGCCAAAGGAGCTTGTTTGGTCATGTCCTGTGCAGTGCCCCAACTTCCATATTCTACCTCTCCACAATGAGAAGACTGCTGAGTATGCCAGGTGTTTTATGGACTCACATCACAGACCATCTCAGCTCACAGATTTACACTGTGCTAAGTGGATTACAATGCTCTAAAGCAATTTCTTATCAGCCTCAGCAAAAGAAGGATCCTTGATGCTGGACAAGCAGATAGTGCTTCTGAACACTGTGAGCAGAACTCTTCCTGTTGAAGACTGAATTCTTTCTTTAACTTAGCCTCCACTGTCCTGCTGCCTTTTTTAAAATATCAGCATTTAAAATATTTGAAGACTATCTAACATGATATTGAGCAGATGTTTTAGCACACTGTAGCACACTTTTCTTAAACTAAATACAAGGCTGTTAAAAATAAATGAGTGTATAAATTCTAAAGTTTTTGTGTGTTCTTGGCAAAAATGTAACTCATTATTATCTGTGCTGTTTATTTTCTTATTATTCACTTCCTAAATAGGAAGCTCAATGTGCACAATGTATTTTTGTGTTGCAGTTTTATTCAGATGTATCTATAAATGTCATCTCTTACCATATGCTTGTAAAAAATTGTATAGAGTTGTATAAATAAAATGTCATATATTTCTGCTTATACTGTATGTATAAAACGTTACCAACAATACATACTTTACTACATTGGTACTTAAAATAGATACTGTAAGTTAGTGCTAGAGATTGAAAATGCAAGCTATTGGTTTCCTCTATAGCTTCCAAACCACATTTGCCTGTTATTTTAGACAACTAACTGCTTTGTGGTTCAAGCATATATTCTAGGTTAGCATGGCATAGCATTAAAGGAAATGACACATAAAATATGCAAAAGTATTTATACTGTGTACACAGTATTAAAATTATGTATACAAAATGTAAGATAATTAAAAGAAAGACTTGTATTTTATAGATGCAGGCTGAAGGATTACCCTTAAATGTCTGTCTACCTCCCTACCTGTCATCTATCTATCTATATTAAACTCCTTTTTTACATTGTAATTAAGAAAATAAATGTGCTTAAAAGGTCTAATCAGTAAGCCCATGTATGTTTTTTGTATAAGTAGACAAAGAAAAAAAATCTAATGGACAAAATGCTAACTTATACACTAGTAGAAAGTAAAAAAAGAGTTTGCAATACTGTAATAAAATAAGGTAAAGACAGAGGGTAGATTAAGTTGATATCAAAGTCCCAGGGTCTGTAAAGCACACCATGGCCATATATGCATATGCCTGCAACATACAGTGCTTATGCCAGACAAACAAACTACAGTGTTCATTCTTGTCTGGTCCTTCTGGGTGGGACATTAACCAGGACTACCTATGTCAGGGACAGCATCCAACCAATCCCTTTTCAGTGTGAAATGGGGATGTGTACTTCAAACAAGATAATGCCCGCCCATATTTCACCCATGCAGCTCAGTGTGCTCTAGAGCAGTGTTTCTGTCACTGGTGGGTAATGATTTGCAATTGTTAATCATGGCAGTGGGTCACAGTTGCAGGTCGTAGCTGGTCATCGCTCCAATGATCACGCTTGATTCATTAAAGGTAGAAGGCTCTGACGAAGGCTCTGATGATTTACCAAGAGGTACTTTCTGATAATCACGCTTGATTAATCAAGGGTGAAAGTGGGTTGCAAAGACACTTACATGAGAAAATGAGGGTTGTGGCAACATAAAGGTTTAGAAACATTGCTTTAGAGGCTCTTCCTCGACTTCCTTGGTCATAGGACCTCTTTCTTATTAAACATGTACAGAACCAGACTGGATGGCACTGCCCAGCCACCAACGAGTAAAATCAACCAATTGCACCTCCAACTTGCCAACTAGGTTTGTACTAGATTATCATTTATACACGGATGATACTCAGATCTATTTTAGTGTTAAAAGTAAGAGTTTTCTCAGTTCACAGCTTATTTCAGTAAAATTAAAACCTAGATGGAATTTTACACTTTAAAATTAAACTGTAACTGAAGTCATGGTAATTGGCACTAAAGCGCAGCTTAAGAACATGAGCTGCTTCTTAGTCACCCTTCAACAGTCCCTCTTCTTCTGCTAGGAATGTGTCATTTGTGATTACTCCTTTTTTTAGTCTTACTATATTGATCACATTAAATTTTTTTCTTACTTCCACTTCGTAACATATCAAGTCTTTGCTTATTCCTCTTCTTTTCCAATGCTAAGAAACTTGTCCATGGTTTAATAACATCCTGCACTGACTACTGTAACTTCCTATTGACAGGTGTCCCTTCTAATCTGTTATCACAGCTTCAGTTGATTCAGAACTCTGCTGCAAGAGTCCTTACATAGACCTTAGTCGTTACATAGGAGGCACATAACACCAATTCTGCTTCGTCTTACAGCATAGAGTATAAATTCTATTAAATACTTGTAAAGCTTTAAATGGTCTTGCAATGCACTACATTAGTAACCTTCTCTATCACTATGCTGCTGTCCACTGATTCTGGCATTCTCGTTTTGCCCCAAACTAACCTGTGCTCTTTTGGTGACAGAGCTCTATAGCACCCTCACTTTGAAACGGCCTCCCCTAAATCAATGAGATCAGCCAACTCAAATCATTCTTTCAATAAGACAACTTAAAACTCAATTATTTAGGAAAGCTTTTAACTTACCCTGACATTCAGACCCTTCTTTCAGTTTACTTTCTTTGTCTAGATGCCAAGGAAGATTTGTGTTTGTGCCATCAATTATGTTATTTGTTCAGGGTTTTCTTGTATTATTCGTATTCTTGCATTTTATTCTGGTTAATTGTCTTTTATTCAAGTTCAATGCTTTGTAAATCCTGTATTTATCTTTATTTAGTGTTTATGCAGATTTTATTGATGTCCAATATTGTATATGCCCTGTTTTTTTTCCTTCTGAATTAATGCGAATTGCTTTGAGCATGGAAAAGGCACTGCATAAATAAAATGTATTATTATTATTGTTGTTGTTGTTATGAGAGCAGACCCAACAGGGATGCAGAATGTCACCCGCATTCCAGAATTAACACTAAAGTGTACGGTTACACTACATATATACTAACATTTGGTAAGCTTCCTTTATGAATTTCATCTGATAAGAAAAGGTGTTAATGAATAATGAGCTAAAATGTCAGTAGAGACTCAGAAAAATGGCCTAAGAGGATATTTCTTTAAAGCAAAATGAAGTCTGGCTCAATCTGACAATGTGACAAAATAACACACCTGTAAGCAGATATGGGATGTGTAACAAGAAAGTTCAATTATTTAACAATCTGAGGATGCACTTTCCCTTAAAAATAGAAGCATAAACCTCTTAATTCATTTTGAAGTGGGAAGCTGACCCACTCTCTTGGGCAGAAGGAAACTTTATTTTGGGTTTGGCAGCTTCTCTGTGTAGAGCTGGACACCTTGAATTGATGCCCTCATGTGTTCATCAACATTTTAATTGTCAGGGTTCCTCCATACTTCAGTACATGTGAAGTGCATAAACTGTTAAAAATTATCAGCACACACATAAAACAAACTTGCTCACTGGAAGCATCAGACATGCTACAAATGTATCAGACTAGAAGTAGCTGACAAAATATCTGTATCATTGATTTGCTTAATTTGGTAATGGTCACTAAAGTGGTGCTGGCACTTGGCAGTGAATATGATACAACAGAGGTGATATCAAAGGCTGCAAAATCTGACATATACCTATATGAATGCATAAGCATATCTTTTTATACTTTTCTTGGCAAATTTGGCTGCCAGCTTGCCTTTCAAACTTAAGTAGTTGCCACACATTTGCATATGTTCCTTTCTGCTATTCCTCAAAAGTGTCTATGTGTCTCATTTGATACTAATGTGCAGACAGCTCAAACACAAAATATGGAGATGAATGGACAGCTCTCCAGTCATCCACGTATAGCCATCATTATCTAAGGACACATGTACATACACATTTTATTTTTCCTGTTGTCAGCTAAGAAGGATGGCCATTGTCATAGTTCAAGAAATGCTGAGGGTTGCCTCTGGTTATGTTCAAGATACCTGATAAACCAATCACTTACTGCAATGTGCAGTCTATGAGTGGAACATTCAATCAAGGCCCAGTACACGGGAGTAGGAAAAGTAGGAGCCACAATTTTATATGCATAATCATGAAGATAATTAGATTAAATCCTTAAAGTCAGCTGAACAGTGGTTAATTATTAACATCCACATTGTGGACTGTTAGGATCTAGTTCCCAGAAACATTACAACTATCCACTCCTGAACCTGCCAATTACAGGCACACAAGGCAGGAACCAGGCCTGGATGGGACACCATTTCTTCTGACTCTGTACTATAACAATTAAGTTCAGAAAATGTATGAAAATGGAAGAGCAAATACCAACATCAAGCAATTACACGACTTAAAAAAGTACAGTTAAAACAAATGAGCAACATTCACTGATTTCAAGCAATGTTCTTTTAATTCATAATGCAAGATTAATAAAAGTGGATGATGCATTTCACTTGTCTGTCTAGAGAGCATTAGCCTATAACATGCTATATAATGTACTGTACATCTGAAAAAAATGGCCTAAACAAACATGTCATATGGATGCAAATAAGAGACCTTGGAACAATCTATGTTGGTTGTCTTACTTACCATAACTATATATTATAAAAGCCTACATGGCCCCCAGAACAAAATAAAACACTGACTGACCAAGGCTTAATCTTGCATTATACAGAGTGAATCAAAATTATGTTAACATTTGAATGGCGGAAACAATTTATTCACAAAACATACTTCATATGTGCAAGATGATTTACAGGAATGTCTCAACCTGTTCGCCATCATGTTCAACACATGTGCCATACAGTATGTGGCACATAAATTGTATATAAGAATATACATAGCAGTACCATTAGTGTTAACATAATTTTGACTCACGCTGTATTTTATATAGATATCTCCAATGTGCTTGTACTACCAAATTGAATCTTGAGTCCCTTATTCCATGTTTTGGCACACATGACTAACATAACAAAAGTTTTCACATTACATGACAATATACTTTCAGTAGTAAACTAGGATTTAAATATTAATATACAACTTAGAAATTAAAAAGAAATGTAGCAGCCTACCCACTTCTTTCATTTCACAGAATTTCATCAGGATTTTAACAGAATGTACTAGGAATAAAATTAAAAAGGAAACTCTCAGTCCAGTGGTCTAAATGTGTTAAATATATATAGAATATGCAAATGGAAACTGAGACTGATTTGGAAAAAAAATTAGTGGATAAAGAAGTTATTTAAAATGGGTCTTCGAGAAAGGAATAAACACAGTTTAAGCTAAAATTAACTATGTCACTACATAAACACAAACATTTTGAAAAAGGAAGATTATCTGAAACAAGAACCAAAATATCTAATACATAGTAAACAAAGTAAGATTTTGAAAAATGGGTGGAATAACTATATAACTTATTTGAATATAAACTGTAACTCTACTCTAATTTTATCATAGATGTATAATAATTTGGATCTGTTTATGATATTTTCAGACTGTTGAACAGAGTATCTACTTCCTAACTCTAAAATTATGTAGAAGATCAACAGAACTGAATTTGAGACTTACCTTAACATTTCTAAAGGATTTGTTTCATGAACTTGGATGCCACATTTGGGACAGTCATTACTATCTTCAAAGTGCTGGACAATGCAGCTTTTGCAAACTGGAACATAAAACAAATAAAACCATACTTCTTTATCCAGAATGTTTTCATCTATACACACATCTGGCACATTTGCTTATACAATGAAAGTACAATGCTTAAAAAATACACAGAGGAGTAACCACACATACATACACACACACATATATGCCCTATCAAAATGGCCTGATGAAGCTGCTGGCTACTAGCAAGCAAAGAGTCATGTCTTTAGTGCTATGCTCCATGGCATCCTATACAAAGGATGGGAAAAGGATAGGAGAGAAGGTAGAACACTGAAGCACATCAGTATTCATCAGATTTGACCACAGTTCCTGTGTGTGCCCTGGCATTGCCCTGTTGTAGGGTCACATTGTACAAGTGTGAGCAGAGGGCCTCTGACAGGTTCCTTTGCCATAAAGTCAACAGCATGAAGCCTGCCCTCTCTGTTTTGTCAGTGATGTGGGCAGATTCAGCAGCAGTAGGGGGTAACAGATCTGAAACAATTCCCCAGCTGTACCAGTTCAGTGTTTCAGTCCAGCTCTGGTGTGGTTATTTGTTGGTTACAAGACATTGCGTGCAGTCATGACACTGTGGAGCAACATAATCTACAGAGTATAGCAACACTGGCACATTACATAGTTGACTGAAAAATGCCAAAGAACCTCTTCCTTACTTCTGGTGACATTTAAGGCATTACGGAATGTACAGAAATCTACTATTTATGACTTTAGCCTTGTTGTGACCTAAACTTTGAACTAATTTCATTATAAAGGAGTTCAGACATTTTTCGACTAAACCTTATACTAAATTACAGGGACAGAGTTCAATATAGCCCTCACTAATAAAAAGGTAATTCAAGTTCTATTAATAGACTGCTATGACAGAAGCATATTTAATTTATCACCAGGGAGTAATATGGTAAAATCTGAAATAAAGGGATTCTGTGTGACAAGTGCAAATAGAGTATGAGTTCCCACAGTATGGTAATTGGCAGCAGGTAGACTCGAGCAGTTAAGAATATTTCCTTGTTATTTGTGGTAGTGGACAAGTTGCATTTGCCTGGTCCTTTAAAGAAGAGCTGGGGTCCACAAATTCAGGGACATTGGGCCTACCTCTCCATGTGCTAGGCATATGGCTCCATGAGTTCTAGGGGCTGATCCTAACCCTGGAAGTTATTCCCATTTCATTACTAAAATTTAAAATTGTTTTTTCTGTCCTTCCAGCCATTTAAACCTATCATCGGTCTCATCTGTGCTAGGCATATGGCTCCATGAGTTCTAGGGGCTGATCCCAACCCTGGAAGTTATTCCCATTTCATTACTAAAATTTAAAATTGTTTTTTCTGTCCTTCCAGCCATTTAAACCTATCATCGGTCTCATCTTTAGATACTTAAAAAGTATGCTATATAATGTATAAGGACTCAAGTTTTTCAATAATTATACATATCTATTTGATGTAAATGCACATGATTTATTTTTGTATGTTATTTATTCATTAAAATCCTTATCTCATTTAAATCTTTTTTTTCAACTTGTGAAGACATTTGAGCAACATCTCGTGTATAAAGATGTGCTAAAGAAATTAAGGTTGTCTTGCTATTCACATTGAGATAAATATAAATGTTATTGCATCTTAGAGGAGATCAATGTGAGAAAAAGGCACTTACAAACAAGCTCCTGTCATTATGTTTTATGAAGGATACATAAAAGTTTATTATTTAAAATTCACCCATGATTAAGCATACTAAACAATTCTAACATAAGTGTACATTTTCTTCAAATCAGTTGTAGTATTAAAAATGTACAAGAACATTCTCAAATTATAAGCAGAAGGTTTATCTAGGAATGCGACCAAGAGAAAATGAGTATTTTGACATAGTGATCAACAATAATATTGTTGCTTAATCTATTTCAGTGATTGCACTAGAAGCAAAGCAGGAAACAGCCCCAGGCCAGGACCCAATTCAAGGCAGAAAAATAATAATTTAAATGTATTTTGGTTGTCCCAACTGTTAAATCAAACTATTAAATACAAATACAGGTCTATTATATCCTAACTCAGCCACAGGGGATACACAAACCAGTGTGTTTCTTTGTGTCGGTCCCAAGCCCGGATAAATGGGGAGGGTTACGTCAGGAAGGGCATCCGGTATAAAATTTTGCCAAATCAATATGCGGACAACAATACAAATTTCCATACCAGATCGTTTGTGCCCCGGGTTAACAACAACCGCCACCAGTACTGTTAGCCAACAGGGTGCTGGCGGAAATTGGGCTACTGTTGGCCGAAGAAGAAGAAGGAGAAGAAGAGGGAGGAGACGTGTCCGGAGGCAAGAGGAAAGGAGGAAAGTAAAGAGGGTGGAACTGAGGGTAGGAACTTTGAATGATGGCAGTATAACTGGTAAGGGGAGAGAGTTAGCAGATATGATGGAGAGAAGGAAGGTTGATATATTGTGCGTGCAAGAGACTAAATGGAAGGGGAGTAAGGCCAGGTGTATCGGAGGTGGATTCAAATTGTTCTATCATGGTGTGTATGGGAGGAGAAATGGGGTAGGAGTTATCCTGAAGGAACAGTATGTCAAGAGTATACTGGAGATGAAAAGAGTGTCAGGCAGAGTAATGATTATTAAGCTGGAAATTAGAGGTGTGATGATGAATGTTGTTAGTGCATATCACCACAAGTTGGGTGTGCAATGGGTGAGAAAGAAAATTTTTGGAGTGAGTTGGATGAAGTGATGAACAGTGTACCCAAGGAAAAGAAAGTGGTGTTTGGAGCGGATTTCAATGGACATGTTGGTGAAGAGAACAGAAGACACGAGGAGGTGATGGGTAAGAATGGTGTCAAGGAGAGGAATGAAGAAGGTCAGAGGATAGTGGATTTTGCCAAAAGAATGGACATGGCTGTGGTGAATACGTATTTTAAGAAGAGGGAGGAACACAGGGTTACGTACAAGAGTGGAGGAAGATGCACACAGGTAGATTACATCCAATGCAGAAGAGTCAATCTGAAGGAGATTGAAAACTGCAAAGTGGTGGCAGGGGAAAATGTAGTTAAGCAGCATAGGATGGTGGTCTGTAGGATAACGTTGGAGATCAAGAAGAGGAAGAGAGTGAGGGTAGAGCCAAGGATCAAATGGTGGAAGTTGAAAAAGGAAGAGTGCAATGTTGAGTTTAGGGAGAAGGTGAGCTAGGCTCTGGGTGGTAGTGAAGAGTTACCAGACAGCTGGGAAACTACAGCAGATGTAGTAATGGTGACAGCAAGAAGGGTGCTTGGCGTGACATCTGGAAAAAGAAAGGAGGAAAAGGAAACCTAGTGGTGGAATGAGGAAATACAGGAGAGTATACAGAGGAAGAGGTTGGCAAAGAAGAAGTGGGATAGTCAGAGAGATGCAAAAAGTAGACAAGAGTACAAGAAGATAAGGCGCAAGGTGAAGAGAGAGGTGGCGAAGGCTAAAGAAAAGGCGTATGATGAGTTGTATGAGAGGTTGCACGCTAAGGAGGGAGAAAAAGACCTGTACCGATTGGCTAGACAGAGGGACCAAGTTGGGAAAGATGTGCAGCAGGTTAAGGTGATAAAGGATAAAGATGGAAACGTACTCACAAGCGAGGAGAGTGTGTTGAGCAGATGGAAAGAGTACTTTGAGAGGCTGATGAATGAAGAGAACGAGAGAGAGAAGAGGTTGGATAATGTGGAGATAGTGAATCAGGAAGTGCAACGGATTAGCAAGGAGGAAGTAACGACACTTATGAAGAGGATGAAAAATCGAAAGGCCGTTGGTCCAGGTGACATACCTATGGAAGCATGGAGGTGTTTAGGAGAGATGGCACTGGAGTATTTAACCAGATTGTTTAATGGAATCTTGGAAAGTGAGAGGATGCCTGAGGAGTGGAGAAGAAGTGTACTGGTGTCGATATTTAAGAATAAGGGGGATGTGCAGGACTGCAGTAACTACATGGGAATAAAATTGATGAGCCACAGCATGAAGTTATGGGAAAGAGTAGTGGAAGCTAGGTTAAGAAGTGAGGTGATGATTAGTGAGCCGCAGTATGGTTTCATGCCAAGAAAGAGCACCACAGATGCAATGTTTGATCTGAAGATGCTGATGGAGAAGTTTAGAGAAGGCCAGAAGGAGTTGAATTGCGTCTTTGTGGACCTGGAGAAAGCATATGACAGGGTGCCTCGAGAGAAGTTGTGGTATTGTATGAGGAAGTCGGGAGTGGCAGAGAAGTATGTAAGAGTTGTACAGGATATGTACAAAGGAAGTGTGACAGTAGTGAGGTCTGCAGTAGGAGTGACGGATGCATTCAAGTTGGAGGTGGGATTACATCAGGGATATGCTCTGAGCCCTTTCTTATTTGCAATGGTGGACAGGTTGACAGAAGAGATTAGACAGGAGTCCCCGTGGACTATGATGTTTGCTGATGACATTGTGATCTGTAGTGATAGTAGGGAAAAGGCTGAGGAGACCCTGGAGAGGTGGAGATATGCTCTAGATAGGAGAGGAATGGTCAGTAGGAACAAGACAGTATACATGTGTGTAAATTAGAGGGAGTTCAGTGGAATGGTGAGGATGCAGGGAGTAGAGCTGGCGAAGGTGGATGACTTTAAATACTTGGGATCAACAGTACAAAGTAATGGGGATTGTGGAAGAGAGGTGAAAAAGAGAGTGCAGGCAGGGTGGAATGGGTGGAGAAGAGTGTCAGGAGTAATTTGTGACAGACGGGTATCAACAAGAGTGAAAGGGAAGGTCTACAGGACAGTAGTGAGACCAGCTATGTTATATGGGTTGGAGACGGTGGCACTGACCAGAGAGCAGGAGACAGAGCTGGAGGTAGCAGAGTTAAAGATGCTAAGATTTGCACTGAGTTTGACGAGGATGGATAGGATTAGAAATGAGTACATTAGAGGGTCAGCTCAAGTTGGACGGTTGGGAGACAAAGTCAGAGAGGCGAGATTGTGTTGGTTTGGACATGTGCAGAGGAGAGATGCTGGGTATACTGGGAGAAGGATGCTAAGGATAGAGCTGCCAGGGAAGAGGAAAAGAGGAAGGCCTAAGCGAAGGTTTATGGATGTGGTGAGAGAGGACATGCAGGTGATGGGTGTAACAGAGTAAGATGCAGAGTACAGAAAGATATGGAAGAAGATGATCCGCAGTGGCAAACCCTAACGGAGCAGCCGAAAGAAGAAGAAGAAGACAGGTCTATTATATCCTAAAAAAACTTTAAGAGCTTAAAATAAAAACATAGTACAGTCATCCCTCACCTATTGCGGGGGTTACGTTCCAGAGCCACCCGCGATAGGTGAAAATCCGCGAAGTAGCGACCTATATTTATTTTATTATTTATACATATTTTAAGGCTTTATAAACCCTTCCCACACTCTTATAAACCTTTCTCACTCTCTTGTTAACCTTTCCCACACTCTTATAAACACTTCCTATGCTGTTAAACACTTTCTACATTCTTAAACACCGCAGACCAACACTGCACACAGCTATCAGACGTTGATGTGTCTGCACTCGCTTTGTGAAGGGGGGCAGCTGAACTCACGCTGAGCAGAAATGGACTTTGTGCTGCTTCTGCCAAAATGCCTGCTTGTCGCTCTGCGCGTTCAGAAGGAGGAAGAGGAGTGTGTGTGGGGGGGTGTGAGGGCTGAACGCATGTTCGCTCAAACCCCCCCACCCCGGAGGTGCAGTAAGCTCCTGCTACTTCGCATTGTCAAGGGGGTGGGGAGCTGAATGAAAGCTAAGGAGAAGTGGACTTTGTGCTGCTTGTCGCTCTGCGTCTCAATAATTTTAAAGCCTTGTATTTTCCTGTCTCACTGTCTTGTCTTGCGTGAAGTTAAAATGTTTTATAATAGTGAAATGTTACTCATATCCTTAGCCCGACATCCACATATCATATGTGTTAGCAAAGTGTGTTTTATAAGTTTACATGTGTTTAAAGTATGTGGGATGGGTATTTTAAGGCTTAAACTATAAAAATGTTTATTTATATGGTCTTTCTATATCACGGATTTTCTCCTGTTGCTGATGGGTCTGGAACATAACTTCCGCGATAGGCGGGCAATCACTTGTATTTAAAAACCCGCGAAGTCGTGAATCCGCGAAAAGTGAGCCGCGAAGTAGCGAGGGATTACTGTATGCCATTTTAAGTAGTATTTCCATTTCCTGTCTCTGTTACCTGCGGTGGGTTGGCACCCTGCCCAGGATTGGTTCCCTGCCTTGTGCCCTGTGTTGGCTGGTATTGGCTCCAGCAGACCCCCGTTACCCTATGTTCGGATTCAGCGGGTTGGATAATGGATGGATGGATGGATGTCTCTGTTACTATATCCTAACAGTCTGCATGGCCACTTTGTGTTTTGGATTTCAAATAAGAGAAAAAAGGGCAAGGGGATCACAAAAGTGAACATGAGGGGAGCAAGAACAAACAGCACTAAAGTAAAATTTATTACTATAGTACAGGAGTCCTGATGTTCAGTCCTGAAGGGCTGTAGTACCTGACATTTTTTTCATAACACAGTTGCTTTATTAGAAGTCAGTCCTTGCCCATAATGTAACTTATTATTTAATTTTATGGCTTGCTGTTGTTTTTATTCAGCCACTTCTAATCATTCGTATACTGAAGAGTTCTCTTTTACGAGTATCTTTTAAATGATTTACGAACCGAAACAGGTTAATTATTGTCAGTCCTTCACTTTTTTTCTCCCACTTCTTTCCATATATTTTATTAAACTGATATTTCACGAGGATCACACACAGTTGTAAATAGGACCAAGTTAGATCACTTTTTCTCTGAGTTCAGCCCTGGGGGTTCAAACCAGTTTAACAATCAGTTACTCATTTTACCTTTAATTGATCACATCATGTAGTTAGCTGGTCTTTTTTCCTTCTCTCCTTCTGTACTAGCTAAATTACCCATCTAACTACTACTACAAATTTGTAGAAGAATGAACAGCATATGATTTAATTTCTGAAATAAATATGTATTCCATCTAATAATATATATTGAAATTATATTTACAGAAATATGTAAATTAAATTGAAATAATAAACATATTTAGTCATCCAAGGTTAATAAATGTCAGATGTCAACCAACTGCTTCCTTATCAAAATATTTTTTGTTTTATTTTGTGGAGTGTATGTAAGCGAAGACCTGCTTGACCTCACTTTTCAGCAACCAACATAAAGCTGCCTGTCAGAAACGCAATCTGTTCTTATATCCAGTAAATGCTTGCAATGTTCAGTGTCTGACCTGATGGTTTGTTTATGGTCATTGCAATGCTGACACAAAGAGCAAATTGCAGACATTTAAAAGAGAATGAAAAGTTATTGGGAATCAGAGATATTCTTGAGATGAAAACTATTTTGCCTGTTCCATCACCTCATTAATATTTCAGACTCTACTATATGACTGCAAAGAGCTATAACTTTCAATCTAGTCCCACTGCAGAGTTTAGGTGGCCTAAGCTTTTTCAACAACATGATTGGTAAACCTACTTTCAAATTAAGTTCATGGATTGGTAAAACAGGACCTGTCTGAGAATTCAAAAACTCAATAGGATAAAACAAGTATACACTGAAAAAATGGTTGCCTCTAGAGGTTGTGAACAGTTCTGATGTTTTCTTGCTACAGTTGTGGAAAGTTTGTAGTAAAAAAAAAAACACACAGAAAATATCAGATTTTGTGAAAAAAAAATTATTATGCCTACTTTGGAATAAAACTTAGTAACGAGGATCTATAGTAGGCCCATCACAGTGTCTACTCTATTTGAGTTGAGGAAATAAGACAATGGACAAAAGGTAGGAAAAAGGAACTTGCTTTTGGACCCCAAAAATCATAGTGATGATTGTTACTTCTATTGCTGCAAGATACATGGATATAGGAAAAAGAATCAGAAAGAAATAGTTTATATTCACTTTCCATCAGCAATACGACATGTAAAACATGGACCTGATGTACCAATCCCTATTCCACCTGATAGTCTTGATTCTGTAGAAATTCACTCAGAGGGATAAAGTACATCAGGTGATGAAGAAGAATCTGTCTCAGTCATTCACTCAGGATGAACATTATAATTTAGTAAGAGATATGGGCCTTCCCAAAGATGCTACAGAGCTCTGGGGGTTCTGATTAAAATATAAAAATGTACTACATCCAGACACAACTTTCTCTTGACACCAAAACAGTAAAGAATAGTTTGAAGCATATTTCAAGAAAGATGGATCCATGGTTTACTAAGCAGTTAATGCAAGCACTGATGTAAGTGGCCTAGTGCAGAAATTTGGCAGAGATTAATCTAAAACACCCCTCCTCGAACCGCCACCTTATCGTGGTGGAGGGGTTTGCGTGTCCCAATGATCCTAGGAGCTCTGCTTTATGCCCCTGGTAGGGCCACTCAAGGCAAACTGGTCCTAGATGAGGGATGAGACAAAGTGCGGTTCAACAAAACCTCCATGATGAATACAAAATTTGGACAGCGTTTTCCCTCGCCCGGACGCGGGTCACCGGGGCTCCCCTCTGGAGCCAGGCCTGGAGGTGGGGCTCGATGGCGAGTGCCTGGTGGCCGGGCTTGCACCCATGGGGCTCGGCCGGGCACAGCCCGAAGAGGCAACGTGGGTCCACCTTCCCATGGGCTCACCACCTATGGGAGGGGCCAAGGAGGTCGGGTGCAGTGTGAGTTGGGTAGTGGCCGAAGGCGGGGACCTTGGCGGTCCGATCCTCAGCTACAGAAGCTGGCTCTTGGGATGTGGAATGTCACCTCTCTGAAGGGGAAGGAGCCTGAGCTAGTGCGCGAGATTGAGAGGTTCCAGCTAGATATAGTCGGGTTCACCTCGACGCACAGCTTGGAGTCTGGAACCAATCTCCTTGAGAGGGGCTGGACTGTCTACCACTCTGGAGTTGCCCCCGGTGAGAGGTGCCGAGCGGGTGTGTGCATACTTATTGCTCCCCAACTTGGAGCCTGTACATTGGGGTTTACCCCGGTGGACGAGAGGGTAGCCTTCCTCCGCCTTCGGGTTGGGGGACGGGTCCTAACTGTTGTTTGTGCGTATGCACCGAACAGCAGTTCGGAGTACCCACCCTTTTTGGAGTCCCTGGAGGGGGTGCTGGAGGGCACACCTTCTGGGGACTCCCTCGTACTGCTGGAAGACTTCAATGCTCACGTGGGCAATGACAGTAAGACCAGGAAGGGCGTGATTGGGAGGAATGGCCCCCCCGATCTGAACCCGAGTGGTGTTTTGTTATTGGACTTCTGTGCTCGTCACGGATTGTCCATAACGAACACCATGTTCAAGCATAGGGGTGTTCATATGTGCACTTGGCACCAGGACACCCTAGGACTCAGTTCGATGATCGACTTTGTGGTTGTGTCGTCGGACTTGCGGCCACATGTCTTAGACACTCGGGTGAAGAGAGGGGCGGAGCTGTCAAATGATCACCACCTGGTGGTGAGTTGGCTCCGATGGTGGGGGAGGATGCTGGTCAGGCCTGGTAGGCCCAAACGTGTTGTGAGGGTCTGCTGGGAACGTCTGGCAGATTCCCCTGTCAGAAGTAGCTTCAACTCCCACCTCCGGCAGAACTTCAACCATGTCCCGAGGGAGGTGGGGGACATTGAGTCCGAATGGGCCATGTTCCGTGCCTCTATTGTTGAGGCGGCTGACCGGAGCTGTGGCCGTAAGGTAGTCGGTGCCTGTCGTGGTGGCAATCCCTGAACCTGTTGGTGGACACCAGCAGTGAAGGATGCCGTCAAGCTGAACAAGGAGTCCTACCGGTCCCTTTTGTCCTGTGGGACTCTGGACGCAGCTGATAGGTACCGGCAGGCCAAGCGGAATGCGGCTTCGGTGGTTGCTGAGGCAAAAACTCAGGCATGGGAGGAGTTTGGGGAGGCCATGGAGAACGACTTTCGGACGGCTTCGAGGAGATTCTGGTCCACCGTCTGGCGTCTCAGGAGGGGGAAGCAGTGCAGTGTCAACACTGTGTATGGTGGGGATGGTGCGCTGCTGACCTCGACTCGGGACTTTGTGGGTTGGTGGGGGGAGTACTTCGAAGACCTCCTCAATCCCACTAACGTGCCTTCCAATGAGGAAGCAGAGCCTGGGGACTCAGAGGTGGGCTCCCCCATCTCTGGGACTGAGGTCACCGAGGTGGTCAAAAAACTCCTTGGTGGCAGTGCCCCGGGGGTGGATGAGATACGCCCGGAGTTCCTCAAGGCTCTAGATGTTGTAGGGCTGTCTTGGTTGACACTCTGCAACATCGCATGGACATCAGGGACAGTGCCTCTGGATTGGCAGACTGGGGTGGTGGTCCCCCTCTTTGAGAAGGGGGACCAGAGGGTATGTTCCAACTACAGAGGGATCACACTCCTCAGCCTCCCTGGAAAAGTCTATTTGGGGGTTCTGGAGAGGAGGGTCCGTCGGATAGTGGAACCTCGGATTCAGGAGGAACAGTGTGGTTTTCGTCCTGGTCGCGGAACAGTGGACCTGCTCTACACCCTTAGCAGGGTCCTGGAGGGTGCATGGGAGTGCATGGGAGTTCGCCCAACCAGTCTACATGTGTTTTGTGGACTTGGAAAAGGCGTTCGACCGTGTCCCTCGGGGAATCCTGTGGGGGGTGCTCCGAGAGTATGGGGTACCGGACCCCCTGGTAAGGGCTGTCCCTGTACAACCAGTGTCAATGCTTAGTCCGCATTGCCGGCAGTAAGTCGAACCTGTTTCCAGTGAGAGTTGGACTCCACCAGGGCTGCCCTTTGTCACCGATTCTGTTCATAACTTTTATGGACAGAATTTCTAGGCGCAGCCAGGGTGTTGAGGGGGTCCGGCTTGGTGGACTCAGGATTGGGTCACTGCTTTTTGCAGATGATGTTGTCCTGTTTGCTTCATCAGGCCGTGATCTTCAGCTCTCTCTGGATCGGTTCACAGCTGAGTGTGAAGCGGCTGGGATGTGTATCAGCACCTCGAAATCCGAGACCATGGTCCTCAGCCGGAAAAGGCTGGAGTGCCCTGTCAGGGTTGGGAGCGAGATCCTGCCCCAAGAGGAGGAGTTCAAGTATCTCGGGGTCACGAGTGAAGAATGGAGCATGAGATCGACAGGCGGATTGGTGCGGCGTCAGCAGTGATGCGAGCTCTGCATCGGTCTGTCGTGGTGAAAAAGGAGCTGAGCCATAAGGCAAAGCTCTCAATTTACCAGTCGATCTATGTTCCTACCCTCACCTATGGTCATGAGCTATGGGTAGTGACCGAAAGAACAAGATCGCAAATACAAGCGGCTAAAATGAGTTTTCTCCGCAGGGTGTCTGGGCTCTCCCTTAAAGATAGGGTGAGAAGCTCAATCATCCGGGAGGGGCTCAGAGTAGAGCCGCTGCTCCTCCGCATCGAGAGGAGTCAGATGAGGTGGCTCGGGCATCTGATCAGGATGCCTCCTGGATGCCTCCCTGGTGAGGTGTTCCGGGCACGTCCAACCAGGAGGAGGACACGGGGAAGACCCAGGACATGCTGGAGGGACTATGTCTCCTGGCTGGCCTGGGAACGCCTTGGGATTCCCCAGGAAGAGCTAGAAAAAGTGGCCGGCGAGAGGGAAGTCTGGACATCTCTGCTCAAGCTGCTGCCCCCGCGACCTGACCTTGGATAAGCGGAAGAGGATGGATGGATGGATGGATGGATGGATGGATGGATGGATTAATCTAAAACAAGACTACTTCTTCATAACAGTAATAAATCTGCATCAATACCTTTGCCCAATCTGCACATTTGAAAGAAACCTATGAGAGCTTTCAAAATCTTCTCAAGAAAACTAACTACAATAAGAATCATTGGTTCATAACTGGGCATCTGAAAGTTCTGTGTATCTTGCTGGGTCAGCAGTCAAGGCATACACAATTCTCTCATTTTCTCTTCAAGTGGGACAGTACAGCTAAGAATTTATACTGGGTTCTGAAGTAATGGCCAGCTAATAAAAACTATAGCTTTGTGCCAAAAACATCAACCGGCATAGCTTGGTAGATCCAAATAAAGTGCTGCACCCACATCATACTGTACTTAAATTGGTTTATTGAAGCAATTTGTCAAATCCCTATTGAAAAATGTTACATATTTTATGACTTTCTGCTAGACATTTCAAGGTTTGTCTGGGGCTAAATTGAAAGTGGGTATTGTTGCAAGTCCCAATACTAGAAAACAGATACAGAATTTGATAGTACAATGAACAAACTAAACAAGAGATTTGGGTATCATTCAATTTTTAAGGTAACAATAAAGATGCAAATTATAAAGATATTTTGAAAAATGTATTAGTTAAGTTTGAGGAATTGTGTTCTCAAACTTCACTTTTGGAATTTGCATTTAGAATTTTTCACTGAAAATGTTAGGAATGGTGAGTGAAGAGTAAGGTGAATGATTCCATCAGGCTATCAAGGAAATGGAAAGAAGGTACAGTGGAACCTCGGTTCACGAACGTCTCGGTACACGTACAAATCGGTTTACAACCAAAAAGTTCGCCAAACTTTTGCCTCGGTTCACAACCACACACTCGGTGTGTGAAACACGCCAGTTTCCCTTTCGGTTTGTACATGTTCAGTCTCTCCCTGTGCATTTCCTGTGCAGCGAGCAAGAGAGACAGCGAGAGAGCGCGTGGCACAAACACACGCACACAGGCAGCGCGAGAGAGAGAGTCGCACACACACAGGCAGCGCCAGAGAGAGACAGACGCGCACACACAGGCAGCGCGAGAGAGAGAGACGCGCACACACACAGGCAGCGCGAGAGAAAGACAGACGCACACAAACAGGCAACACGAGAGAGAGCCGCGCACACACACACAGGCAGCACGAGAGAGACAGATGCACACACACAGGCAGCACAAGAGAGAGCCGCGCGCACACACACAGGCAGAGCGAGCAAGAGAGAGGGCTGGACTCATAACGTAGAGAAGGCAGTTAAAGAATGCACTAGGCTTGACTTTGTCTTCACTTCTGTTTACAGCAATCGGTTCGTAGTGTGCATTGTTGCAATGTTACTTCTCTTGGTGGTTTATTAAATTATGGATTTTTTCAAATGTTCATTTTTTTTCCCTGTGCTTAAAACTCATTAAAAAAAAAAGTGTTTTTAGCCAGCGGTTGGTAATGCTGTAGTGCGAACTATTGCAGTGTTAGTTTTCTCTGTTGTTCAAGGTTTTCTCAGTGTTATTCAATGTTTTACATTTAGTTTAGTATTACACTGTGCATTCTACGGTTTAATTAACTATATTTGTGCTTAAAAACTTAAAAAAATATATATATTTACATACAGTTTGTATGTTCTGGAACGGATTAATTGTATTTACATACAATCCTATAGGGAAAATTGCTTTGGTTCACAGCCAAATCTGTTTACGACCAGAGTTTTGGAACGGCGACCAAGCTGCAGGCTATGGATGTATATACAGTATGTAATTAAGTAGGATTCAGTTAGCGTTGGGAACCCGCGTACCAAATTTCTTGAAGATGGGCCCATAAGTAACAAAGACCGTTGGAAGGTTCAATATGGCGGCCAACAGTGGCGTCATACCACCGAAATAAGTACAGTGGAACCTCGATTCACGAACGTCTCGGTACACGTACAAATCGGTTTACGACCAAAAAGTTCACCAAAATTTTGCCTCAGTTCATGACCACACACTTGGTATACAAACAAGCCAGTTTCCCTTTCGGTTTGTACATGTTCAGTCTCTCCCTGTGCATTTCCTGTGCAGCGAGCAAGATAGAGAGTGTGCGACACACACACACACACACACACACACACACACACAGAGGCAGCACGAGAGAGAGACGCGCACACACACAGGCAGCACCAGAGAGAGCCGCGCACACACACAGGCAGCGCCAGACAGAGAGCTGAGCACACACACAGGCAGCGCAAGCGAGAGAGAGGGCTGGACTCATAACGTAGAGAAGGCAGTTAAAGAATGCACTGGGCTTGATTTTGTTTTCACTTCTGTTTACAGCGATCGGTTTGTAGCGTGCATTGTTGCAATGTTACTTTTCTTGGTGGTTTATTAAATTACGGATTTTTTCAAATGTTCATTTTTTTCCCTGTGCTTAAAACTGTTTTTAGCCAGCGGTTGGTAGTGCTATAGCGCAAACTAATGTAGTGTTAGTTTTCTCTGTTGTTCAAGGTTTTCTCAGTGTTATTCAATGTTGTTACATTTAGTTTACTATTACGCTGTGCATTCTATGGTTTAATTAACTATATTTGTGCTTAAAAACTTAAAAAAAATATATACTTACATACAGTTCGTATGGTCTGGAACAGATTAATTGTATTTACATACAAACCTATGGGGGAAATTGCTTCGGTTCACGACCAAATCGGTTTACGACCAGAGTTCTGGAACGAATTATGGTCGTGAACCGAGGTTCCACTGTACGTACATCGGTTTCGGTTAGCGCAGGGAAGCCATCTACCAAATTTCGTGAAGATGGGGCCATAAATAAGAAAGTTTAACATAGCGAACGTTGTCAACTGTTATGCATAGAATTTCCAAATGAAACCTGCTTAACTTTTGTAAGTAAGCTGTAAGTAATGAGCCTGCCAAATTTCAGCCTTCTACCTACACGGGAAGTTGGAGAATTAGTGATGAGTGAGTCAGTCAGTGAGGGCTTTGCCTTTAATTAGTATAGATTTAGTAATCATATTTTTTCCACAGTTTTAAATGAATAAACCTATTTATCATTTTACTATTAATTCACCTTTTTTCCTGTGGAACTTTCTTGTCTAATGGTAATCTAACAATGACAAGTGATGATGAACTGAGGAGGTACCAAGGCAAACAGAAATGAAAGGCTTCAGCTGCTTACAGCTAGCATGTTCATAAGTAAATAACAGCTTAAATAGCCAAAAACCAAGAAATAGAAGATTGAAAATCACAGCGATGGTCTTACTGCTTATCAATTTATTTAGCTGTTATTTATGAATCCTTTTATGCTTAGAACCTGATTTGCTAACCTACCTTAACCTACTCATAAAACATCATGAAAGAAATTAACAATAAGTGACCATAAGCAGACATGTGAAACTTGGTCAACTGGGGCAGGAAATCCATTAACTTTTTATGTTTTCACTAACCTTCACAAAATCATCAGCACAAGAGCTTCTTAGGGAAGGCTCATTAAACCTTGCAATAAAATCAAATATTTTATGAGCATGCATTTCTATTTTACGTATCAATGTAACATCCATGTTTCAATCACTGGTAGACTGACCCGTTTTAACAGATGCAAGCATTATACTGGCGGTGTTAATTTTTCATGTTTGCATCAAGATTCACAGTAGCTAGTCGTACAACAAAGAGGTTCATCTGTTCAATGACAGCATCATTCGAATAGAATAGGCGCCGCCGTGAGTGGCAGCCTTTCCAGCAGCTCCATGTTGGACTTTATCTTCTTTATCTTTCTACCTTTTTCTCTATCTCTCTGATCACTCCTACCACTTTCTTTTATGTGGACTCGTTTCCTGGACACTTTTTACTAATTGGACATGGATTTTAACACACCAAGACTCCATTCAGATAGTCAACTTCTAGCGCTGAGAACAAAGGCCCCTGCTGGTGTGGTTCCTTATTTACCTGACGAGGTAAGAAGGCCATATCATGGAAGGAGAGCCTGTGCTAAGCTAAAGGCTAAGTAGGTAGCGAGGAAGTAGCGATACAAGCCTTTGGTGCCTTCTGTGATCATGGGAAATGTGAACTCACTACCAAGTATGATCGATGAACTGGCTGCGTAGGTGAAAAATGTCAGGACCTACACAGAATGCAGTTTGTTGTGTTTTTGTGAAATGTGGCTAACAACTAGCATCCCAGGTGCTAAAGTGGAGCTACCCGGGTTTAGCACAATTAGAGCGGACAGAGACGCAAATACCTGCGGCAAGCGGAAAGGAGGAGGACTCTCTCTCTATGTGAACACAAGGTGATGAAACCCTGGACATGTAAACGTCAAAATCTCCACTTGCTGCAGGGATATCGAACTGTTGTCCGTAAGTCTGCGTCCCTATTACTTGCCCAGAGAGTTTGGACACATCATTGTTGTTATTGTTTACATCCCTCCTTGCGCGGACGTGGAGACAGCGGGTGACATAATCCACTCCACTGTTGCTAAATTACAAACACAGCACCCCGAGGTGCTTGTGCTAATCTCTGGAGATTTTAACCATGCGACGCTGGACAAAACATTATCTGCCTTCTCCCAGTATGTGGATTGTAACACCCAGGGAAATAGGTTTATTGAATTACTGTATGCAACCAGTATGTGGATTGTAACACCCAGGGAAATAGGTTTATTGAATTACTGTATGCAAACATTAAGGACGCAGTAAGAACAGTACGCTGCTATGCTAACAACAAGCCATGGATTACAAGTGACATCAAGGGCCTTTTGAACCAGAAGAAAAGGGCTTTACAAGGTGTTGATCAGCATGAGCTCAAGCGCATGCAGAAGGAACTCCGAGTCCAGCTCAGAGTGGCGAAGGAGCAGTACAGGAGAAAACTGGAGCAAAAGTTGCAGAATAGCAGCATGAAGGAAGTGTGGGATGGGATGAAGATCATCACTGGCTGCAGCTCGAAGCTGGGTGCCTCCATCGAGAGAGATAGGGAGAAAGCAAACCTGAAGAACAACTTTTTTAGCAGGTCTGACCACCCTAACCCACTCTCACCTCAGAGTACTACACCCTCCACCCATCCTTCTGCTGATACCAGCATAGTTTTCCCCCACCCACAATTACAGCAGCCCAGGTAAGCAGAGAGCTGAGGAGACTTTGTGCCAGCAAAGCAGTGGGTCCAGATGGAGTATCGCCACGACTGTTGAAGGCCTGTGTATTGGAGCTGGGGAGTCCTCAACAGCGCATCTTCAACATGAGCCTGGAACAGGGGAGAGTCCCGAGGCTTTGGAAAACATCTTGCATCACCCCAGTCCCAAAGGTATCACGTCCTAGTGAGCTGAATGAATGCATGTCACCCTGACATCACATGTGATGAAGACCATGGAGCGGCTGCTGCTTCACCACCTGAGGCCACAGGTCCGAAACGCCCTCGACCCTCTGCAGTTCGCATACCAGGAGAAGGTGGGAGCGGAGGATGCCATCACCTATATGCTACACCGATCCCTCTCCCACTTGGACAGAGGCAGTGGTGCAGTAAGAATTGTTTCTGGACTTCTCTAGTGCCTTCAACACCATCCAAACTCTGCTCCTTAAGGACAAGCTGACAGAGGTGAGAGTAGATTCATACCTGGTGGCATGGATCGTGAACTATCTTACAGACTGACACTGTGGTCAGCAGCACAGGAGTGCCACAGGGGACTGTGCTTTCTCCAGTCCTGTTCAGCCTATATACATCGGACTTCCTATACTACATGGAGTCCTGCTACGTGCAAAAGTTCGCTGACGACACTGCTATCATGGGCTGCATCAGGAGTGGGCAGGAGGAGGAGTATAGGAACCTAATCAAGGACTTTGTTAAATGGTGCGGCTCAAACCACCTACAACTGAACACCAGCAAAACCATACAGCTGGTGGTGGATTTTAGGAGGCCCAGGCCCCTCATGGACCCCATGATTATCAGAGGTGCACTGTGTGCAGATGGTACAGACCTATAAATACCTGGGAGTGCAGCTGGATGATAAATTGGACTGGACTGCCAATACTGATGCTCTGTGCAAGAGTGGACAGAGCCGACTATATTTCCTTAGAAGGCTGGCGTCCTTCAACATCTGCAATAAGATGCTGCAGATGTTCTATCAGACGGTTGTGGCGAGCGCCCTCTTCTACGCGGTGGTGTGCTGGGGAGGCAGCATAAAGAAGAGGGATGCCTCACGCCTGGACAAACTGGTGAGGAAGGCAGGCTCTATTGTAGGCACGGAGCTGGACAGTTTGACATCTGTGGCAGAGCGACAGGTGCTGAACAGGCTCCTGTCAATCATGGAGAATCCACTGCATCCACTGAACAGTATCATCTCCAGACAGAGGAGCAGCTTCAGCAACAGACTGCTGTCACTGTCCTGCTCCACTGACAGGCTGAGGAGATTGTTCCTCCCCCACACTATGCGACTCTTCGATTCCACCCGGGGGGGGGATAAATGTTAACATTATACAAAGTAATTGTTTGTTTTACCTGTATTTTTATCACTCTTTAATTTAATATTGTTTCCTTATCAGTATGCTGCTGCTGGAGTATGTGAATTTCCCCTTGGGATTAATAAAGTATCTATCTATCTGTCTATCTATGTAATAGTGTGGGAAAGGATAAAAGTTACTAATATAATTTTAGCTTTTTAATTTTTATATAAAAGTGAGGGTAAAGATAAAAGTAATATAATTTTAGCTTTTTAACTAAAATTATGGATTTTAGATTTTCTGACAGAATGGCCTAAGTCAGTCTGCAATGACACCAGCACCTCCAGAACCATCACACTGAGCATAGGAGCACCACAGGGCTGTGTCCTTAGCCCTTTGCTCTTTACATTGCTGATACACAACTGCTCAGCAGAGTCCAGTTTGAACCAGATCATCAAGTTTGCAGATGACATCACAGTGGGGGGGTCTTATTAAGAACACTGATGTCTCAGCATACACGGAGGAGATGGCAAGAGCGGCTGCCTTGTGTAAGTGCAATAATCTCTCTCCTAATGTTGACAAAACAAAAGAGATGATAATAGACCTCAGGAAATCCAACACTGCTCACCCACCTCTCCCCATCGACAACGCAATGGTTGAGAGGGTACAAAAACACCAAGTTCCTGGGAGTCCACATCACAGATGACCTTTCTTGTTCCCTTAACTCCACATCCATAGCCAAAAGGGCTCTGTAACATCTGTACTTTTTGCAGAGATTAAAGAGAGCGAGCCTCCCCTCACCAATCGTTACCACATTCTATAGGAGTACCACTGAAAGTCTGCTCTCTAGCTGCATCACTGTCTGGTACGGGAACAGAAATGTTTTGGACTGTAACACACTATAGCAGATAGTGAGAGTAGCTGAAAAGGTTATTGGTGCGCCTCTACCTCCACTGAAAGACATTTACCAAACCTGCTACTGTAACTGAGCCAGTAACATTGCGAAAGACCATTTCCACCCGTTATATGATCTCCTCTCTCTTCTACCATCTGGAAAACAATATCATAATTTTCACAACTTGACAACATACGGGCCAAAAGAATTGTGAAAGACTACTGGGATGGCCATTACCATAATTTGTCACATCAAAGTGTTAAAAATGTATTATTCTTGTTTGGCTGGGTAATGCTGATATGATAAATACAGCAACGCTACTTTCCTTCTTGCATCAGTTAAGTTTATAATAATATAAGGTCTGGAAAAGCTTTTCCACCTTTCTATGATGTACATCCTGAGTTTCTATTACTTTGCATGTATCAGTGATACATTAATGATCAGCAGAATGGTTTGCATTTCTTGCCCACTGTGTGCACATTTGAAGCAGAAGCCTCTAAATACAGCCATGTGTACCACTTTGGACAACTGGCAACATTTCTTTCAATTAAAGATGTGGAGCACCAGTTAAACATAACTTTGCATATAATATTACTTTATTCCTTATGATTGCTACTGCTAAAACATATCCATGTTACTCAAAATACAATAAAAACAAGTTACAGTACTTTTGAGAAAACAGGGTCAACAAATTTTAAGCCTACTAAAAATAAAAAAGAACATGGTTTATTGTTTCATTTTGTTCTACAGGATTTTGCTATTTTTAGGGTGTTACTATTAGTTTCAACTATATCACATCATAATTTAGATACAAGGGCCCATTTAACTGAGGCGTTTTCCTCAAAGATGAAAATCTAATATGAAGCATGTTATCCTGCTAAATCTTAAATATTGATATTCTTACCATTACTCACTTAAAGTGACTAATCCAAACTAAGTTGTGACAGAAATCTAATATAAAAGGGGAGATGGGAAGAAGTAAGTGCCTATTTATACATAATTATGGTAAGCCAACCAAAAGTTGTATTATGCATTCACTTTTGAAAGCAATCTAGTCAAAGGCAATGGTATTTGTCGGCACAAACATTTTAGAGAAATGTCATTAGATCTTTTATTTAATGAACAGAAATACTAGTGAGAACAAACCATGAAAAAGTAAAATGAAAAATCGTGCTTCAAGAATGTTTTTTTATCAATACTGCTAGTGTTTACACTATTCCCTCTCTTTTATCAGCATGCTTATTTTTAAGAATAACAATTGAAATGTGATTCAAACCTTATTTTCCTTTCTCAGCATGAATTCACTAATAACCTTCTGTTTACTTTCAGACCACATGCTGACTATGTTCACCCTATTCTCTACAATGTTTTCAAATGTGTAGTTTTAGTTTTCACCAGTTTCTGAGTTACTCTGATATATACTATTTGATCTTTTTAAAAAAAGAAATAGGAGCAATATGATTAACATGTAGAGTTTTCTGCCAAGATGCCAAAACGGAGCATAAATAATCTACAAATTTAAATACATGATACAGTATATATAAATGTCATTCTGGCTTTTTTTGTATTTTAATCAATTATTATCTTAGAATAAACACTACAATCAAATGTGTGCAGAGAAGTTAATAAGAGTGGCTGAAAATTCAGCAAATGCATACTACAGTATTATATACTGTGCACTTACACCACTTCAGCCATGCTGTTATGATTTTTTTTGCACTCACCTCAAAGAATACATCATAATGGTAGTTCAGTCCATTATTTTCTCTACATATTTACTTTCAGATAATTCACACTGTTCCTTCTGCAATCTATAGTTAATTAAAAATACAGTATCCATTATATTACTAAAATTCTTGAGTCTCTTCATTGAATTCTAAACAAGCTTTATTTATATGACACCTGGAACTGTGGATTGTTTCAAATTCTAAACCTTGGGATAATCAGCCAGAAAATGAGCAGAATTTCCCATCAATGACTTCATCTTAAACAAGGCTATACTTACTTGATGTGTTGTATATAATACTGGCAAGAGTTTTGTAAACATAATACGCTGAGTAACCACTTAACTTTTGATCTATAGGGTGGTCCAGATCTAATTATGCAATTTTCATTACGCTATAACTTGTTAAGTTTATTACATAGAAAATCACCCGAAAAATCTCGGACCATCGAGAAGTGTGCGAACTGACGACATGAAGAATTGTCTTTGCGCCAAACTGGAATCGTCACCGCATAAATCAAAGTCATCCAGACGATCTGGATCTGCATAATTAGATCTGGACCACCCTGAGCTATATTATATACTAGGGTATGACATCATTTGTCCAGGTAACCTGTTGTTTTTAAAAAGTGCTTGTTAATATATTTCAACATGGCACTTGTAGGCATTGATTTTAAACTCCCCAATTAAAGAAATACTTCACACATAAAAAAATAGTATTTTTTAAAATGTACTTATTTTCAGAACCTGCGGTGGGCTGGCGCCCTGCCCGGGGTTTGTTTCCTGCCTTGCGCCCTGTGTTGGCTGGGATTGGCTCCAGCAGACCCCGTGACCCTGTCGTTAGGATATAGCAGGCTGGATAATGGATGGATGGATATTTTCAGAATGTGCAAAATATGTGTATGTTCCTAAAACACTAATACTTAAGTTTCAGAAAACTCAGTGTAAAAAAATAAACAGGAAAGGCACATTTTTTTGCATGTGAGAACACAAAAAGATAACAGACATGTAGATTATGCGGCATGAGTTAGGTGAGAATTATTTTTATGTTTTTCACATTGTTTGCTATTGTCCAGAGGTGGCCACCATTGGGTCCTGCTCAATTTGAATCTTCATTATGTCCTTTCTCCACGAAAACATAAGATTAAAACTTTTTTGCAGTCACCTTTACAAACTATACTGGGTAAGTAACATATAATTTACTTTTTTGATCATTTTTGGGTGGAGTATCTCTTTTAATTTGAGCAATTAAGCCAATCATTTTGATTATTTAAAGATGAAATGCAAGATGCAAACTGATATACGGCTAGTAAGTACACATAAAATTGATCAAAAACAGTTAACACATGTGTATGGTGCACTTCTCTTAGTCAAGGTCAGTCAGTCAGTCATTGTCCAACCCAGTGAAAGTGAAAGTAACAGTGAAAACATAGCTAAGTAATGCATAATGTGATCAGGTTTAATTGTTATTTCAGCAAATCTTGCAAATCTGTCAGAAAAATTTGTTGAGATGTGGCAGTGTGGACCATGTACATTCTCACAAATGGAAACTATACAATGCCATCATAAAGACATATGGACTTGGTAAGAGATGTGTAATTAAAATTACAATATTCAGTATTATTTGATGTTTTTTGCCAAAGTAATTCACTATTATGCAGTAAATACTGTTGCTTTTCTGTGTTATAAGTAGGAAATATTCCCTTTATTTTTTTGCTTGACATTTTGTGATGACAGGTAACATTCAGTACAGTAAAAGGTAAGCAGCAAAATATGCATGTTAAACAATTTCACTCTAATAAACATGACTCCACACATCTCAAAATGAAATGCCTAATAAGACGTATTCAGGGATATAAACTTAAGACATTTATTTAATATTGGGAGCTGGGCGGTCTCATGATCTGGAACCCCTGCAGATTTTATTTTTTTTCACCAGCCGTCTGGAGTTTTTTTTTGTTTTTTCTGTCCTCCCTGGCCATCGGACCTTACTCTTATTCTATGTTAATTAGTGTTGTCTTATTTTAATTCTTACTTTGTTTTTGTTTTTTTCTCTTTTCTTCATCATGAAAAGCACTTTGAGCTACATTATTTGTATGAAAATGTGCAATATAAATAAATGTTGTTGTTGTTGTAATTAATTTGCACCATGCTCTCATACCCTATTAAACACAAGACATTCACTGAACTCAACAGCTTCTGTAACAGTTGTCACATCATTTTTATTAATCTCATTTGTACAGATTCGAATAAATGCATTTTGTGCAAATAGTGCATAATAATGAGTAACTATGTTAGACAGGTAAAATTGACTTTTTAAAAAAAAAAGCATACCTCCTTTAAAATAGCACAAGGATAACTTTTGTATTTAATCTTCTATTACTACAGAGTGTTTCATTAATTAATTCCAGATAAATTTTATGATGTTGTTATGTTCTATGAAGAAGATCTTTAGCGTTTTGTGTAAAACTGACTTTTTACTAATTTTTTGTGGATGATTTAAATGGAGTTTTATATAAAAATTAAAAATATCTGCAGTGTCATATTTTCTGTAAATAAAAAGTTGAAATATACAATTCAAAACATCCATCCATCCATCCATTATCCAACCTGCTACAGTGGTGTGAAAAACTATTTGCCCCCTTCCTGATTTCTTATTCTTTTGCATGTTTGTCACACAAAATGTTTCTGATCATCAAACACATTTAACCATTAGTCAAATATAACACAAGTAAACACAAAATGCAGTTTGTAAATGGTGGTTTTTATTATTTAGGGAGAAAAAAAAATCCAAACCTACATGGCCCTGTGTGAAAAAGTAATTGCCCCCTGAACCTAATAACTGGTTGGGCCACCCTTAGCAACAATAACTGCAATCAAGCGTTTGCGATAACTTGCAATGAGTCTTTGACAGCGCTCTGGAGGAATTTTGGCCCACTCATCTTTGCAAAATTGTTGTAATTCAGCTTTATTTGAGGGTTTTCTAGCATGAACCGCCTTTTTAAGGTCATGCCATAGCATCTCAATTGGATTCAGGTCAGGACTTTGACTAGGCCACTCCAAAGTCTTCATTTTGTTTTTCTTCAGCCATTCAGAGGTGGATTTGCTGGTGTGTTTTGGGTCATTGTCCTGTTGCAGCACCCAAGATCGCTTCAGCTTGAGTTGACGAACAGATGGCCGGACATTCTCCTTCAGGATTTTTTGGTAGACAGTAGAATTCATGGTTCCATCTATCACAGCAAGCCTTCCAGGTCCTGAAGCAGCAAAACAACCCCAGACCATCACACTACCACCACCATATTTTACTGTTGGTATGATGTTCTTTTTCTGAAATGCTGTGTTCCTTTTACGCCAGATGTAACGGGACATTTGCCTTCCAAAAAGTTCAACTTTTGTCTCATCAGTCCACAAGGTATTTTCCCAAAAGTCTTGGCAATCATTGAGATGTTTCTTAGCAAAATTGAGACGAGCCCAAATGTTCTTTTTGCTTAACAGTGGTTTGCGTCTTGGAAATCTGCCATGCAGGCCGTTTTTGCCCAGTCTCTTTCTTATGGTGGAGTCGTGAACACTGACCTTAATTGAGGCAAGTGAGGCCTGCAGTTCTTTAGACGTTGTCCTGGGGTCTTTTGTGACCTCTCGGATGAGTCGTCTCTGCGCTCTTGGGTTAATTTTGGTCGGCCGGCCACTCCTGGGAAGGTTCACCACTGTTCCATGTTTTTGCCATTTGTGGATAATGGCTCTCACTGTGGTTCGCTGGAGTCCCAAAGCTTTAGAAATGGCTTTATAACCTTTACCAGACTGATAGATCTCAATTTACTTCTGTTCTCATTTGTTCCTGAATTTCTTTGGATCTTGGCATGATGTCTAGCTTTTAGGTGCTTTTGGTCTACTTCTCTGTGTCAGGCAGCTCCTATTTAAGTGATTTCTTGATTGAAAACAGGTGTGGCAGTAATCAGGCCTGGGGGGTGGCTACGGAAATTGAACTCAGGTGTGATACACCACAGTTAAGTTATTTTTTAACAAGGGGGGCAATTACTTTTTCACACAGGGCCATGTAGGTTTGGATTTTTTTTCTCCCTAAATAATAAAAACCATCATTTAAAAACTGCATTTTGTGTTTACTTGTGTTATATTTGACTAATGGTTAAATGTGTTTGATGATCAGAAACATTTTGTGTGACAAACATGCAAAAGAATAAGAAATCAGGAAGGGGGCAAATAGTTTTTCACACCACTGTATATCCTAACTATAGGGTACAGGGGTCTGCTGGAGCCAATCCCAGCCAACACAGGGGCAAGACAGGAAACAAACCCCGGGCAGGGCGCCAGCCAACCGCAGGGCACACACATACCCACACACCAAGCACACACTAGGGAACATTTAGAATCGCCAATGCACCTAACCTGCATGTCTTTGGACTGTGGGAGGAAACCGGAGTACCCGGAGAAAACCCACGCAGACACGGCAAGAAGATGCAAACTCCACGCAGGGAGGACCCTGGAAGCAAACCCGGGTCTCCTAACTGCGAGGCAGCAGTGCTACCCATTGCGCCACCGTGCCGCCCCAATTCAAAACATTTATTCACAAATATTATTTTTTTACAAATCAAATTTATTTTAAATGGAAGTAATATTTAAATATTATGAAGCTACATAAGCTGGGTCAAAGTTGCACTGAACTTTTAATTCAGAGTTCGCGGCCTCAGTCATTCGCGGATTTTTCCTTAGAACCTATCTAACTAGGGGGCTCTGCCCCCTGCTCGCTTCGCTCGCCAACCCCTGGTCTTGGGTAACCCGAAATAGATTTGAAAGAGATTATTGTCTGTCTTGGTAATTGTTACATATGTATCATGTTCACCGTCACGACATCTGTAGGTCCATGTAATATATGTAAATGACAATAGCAGTTTAATTGTTATGTTATGTAAGTATAGAATGTCTTTGAGTTTGCGCAGATCTATGTATGAGATATACTGGAGAGTAAAGGTGTAGATGACGTACAAAGGATATCTTCATACACCACATTTGTAGTAAAGATGGAGTGTTGTCCTTGAATGAGTTTTCCTTGGTATGGAGTTATTATAATCTTGACGTTAACGTCACATGCATGCCGAACTCTTGAGAAGGCTACATAAAGTTGTCCATGTCTAAATACAGGCTCAGAGAGGTAAAGGTCGACTCTGTCCATGGTCTGTCCTTGGGATTTGTTGATTAGGTATACGTTGTTTACTGTTAGCAATATGGATAATTGCACTTACTGTTAAAATTACCTATTTCCGTTAGTTGAACTCTTTCGTTTCTGAGCCGTGGCTCCTTCGCTTGCGGTGCATAGGCGCATGCGCCTTCCGTACTATCTCGTGTATGACTATGCTGTGTTTTGTGGACGTTTGGGGACGCCATACTTTCTCTGGTTTGACTGTGGGGCGGGACGCGGAAGCCTCTTCTGTTTGTGTTTTCTGTGAGAACTTATAGTGTTGTATTACTGTAATGTGATTTACATATGCTGTGGAGTCCGGATCTTCGGGGCTTCTGTACTATCTCGGGTTTTTGCTTGCGGTGCTTTAGAAGCGTGTTGTAGGCACCTGCACCTTCCGCACTATGTCAGGTTTGACTATGCTGTATAGTGTGGACGTGTAGGGTTTTGTACTCTCTTGAGAAGGCTACATAAAGTTGGTTAAGACTGTGTTGTGGTAATCCGGCCGGGTTAATGGTGTTTCTCGTTTTGGAGCCGTGACCGTGACTCCATTAATTATACGTTGTTTACTGTTAGTAATATGGATAATTGCACGTACTGTTAAAATTACTTATTTCCGTTAGTTGAGCTCTTTCGTTTCTGAGCCGTGGCTCCTTCGCTTGCGGTGTATAGGCGCATGCACCCTTCGTACGATCTCGGGTTTGACTATGCTGTGTTTTGTGGACTTTTGGGGTCTCCGTACTTTCTCTGGTTCGACTGTGGGTCGGCATGCCGAAGCCTCTTCTGTTTGTGTTTTCTGTGAGTACTTATAATATTGTATTACTGTAATGTGATTCACATATGCTGTGGAGTCCGGATCTTTGGGGCTTCTGTACTATCTCGGGTTTTTGCTTGCGGTGCTTTCGAAGCGCATTGTAGGCGCCTGCACCTTCCGTATTATGTCGGGTTTGACTATGCTGTGTAGTGTGGACGTGTGTCAGTCAAGCTCTTTCTTTTTGGAGCCGTGCCTGCTTTGCTTGCGGCATTTCAGACACGCGTTGTAGGCGCCTGCGTTCATTGATTCTATCCAGGCGGGATAGCCTGTGTTTTCTGTGGTTGTACTGTCAATATTGTATTACTGTAATGTGCTTAATATTGTATTACTGTAATGTGATTCACATATGTTGTGGAGTCCGGATCTGTGGGGTTTCTGTACTATCTCGTGTTTATGCTTGCGGTGTGCTAGAAGCATGTGGACCATGCTGTGTAGTGTGGATGTTTAGTTCAGAAGTGCGCTGTAGGCGCCTGAGCCTTTCGTACTTTCCCGCGCCTTCTGTACTATCTTTGTGGACCTGTGAGGCTTCCGTAGCCTCTTCCGTTTGACTCTGGGGTGCAGCGCAGAATCCTCTTTTTTGTGTGGCTGTGTCGTTAGTCATTAGCTATGGGCGCGTTGTTGCTTCACCTGACTCTAACCTATCTCTCTCTCATTCTTCCTAGGGCACGAAGCGGAAGCGGAAGCAGAAACAGAAGCGGACAATGGCCGATAGTGAGGTGAATCGCGTTGAAATTGTAGTCGAGGAACTCCAGGCACTCGATGAACAGATTCAGAAACTTCTGTCCAGACGAAGATACCTCAGAGATCTGAAGGCTCGGCTGTTGGATAAACCATCCTCGCCATCTGTTATCAGCGTAACATCAACCCCGCGTTGTGCCGCTCAAGTCACCTTCACCCCCCCGCCTCGTAGGAGCAACACCGATGATGATCTCAGTGTATATTTCAGCAATGCAGGCGGGGGTTCAAGGCCAGAACACCTCCATCGGCACAGGCAAGCATCGTAACGCAGAACCGGTTTGACCCTCTAAGCGTCCCCAGTTCGCCTTCAGCTCCTAGTGATGTAATAGTGGTAGGTGATTCTATTGTTAGGAACCTCAATATCACTTGCCCTAATAGAAAATCTTTTGTTTCTTGTTTTCCCGGTGCTCGTGTCCGAGATGTGACGAGACGTGCGCCGGCGATCTACAAGAACAGGGCAGTTGGAGCAATTGTTTTACATGCTGGCGTAAACGACATAAGGCACCGACAGTCCGAGATCCTCAAGGCAGACTTCACTGCATTAATTAAAGACACAAAGGAGAGGACCCGATCGGCAAAGATCTTCATCTCGGGTCCACTCCCTCTCGTCAGACGATCAAACGAGTACTACAGTCATCTGCTTGGTTTAAACAACTGGCTGCAGGGCTTCTGCAAGAATCAAGACATCGGTTTCATCAACAACTAGGACCTCTTTTGGGAAAGACCGCGTTTTTTCAAGCAAGATGGCCTGCACCCGAATAGCTTCGGCGCCCGGGTCCTCTCCGAAAACATATCCAAGGTAATTCGTTTATCTTGACTATCTATCTCTGCTTTTAACCCCTTCCGAAATGCCACTCCTGTGCTTGGTCATGATAATTGTTTAATAAAATCTTCCATAAAAGTGCACAACATAAATACTGTAATAACCAATCTTAATGCACATAGAAAATCTAGGCAATACGGCATAAACACGAATAATTTAATTAAAGTTACTACTTTAGATGAACAATGTATTAAAACTATAAAAACAGATCATAGATTAAACAAAAAATACACACAGAGCGGCGCTAATAAAAATAACTTAATTCCTGTTCCATATATCAATAACGCACATAGTATTCATCTCTGCTCCTCCGAAACATTGAATATGGCTCTATTAAATGTTAGAGCTTTAACTAACAAGACGTTTTTTATCAACGATCTTATTAGTGATAAAAAAATAGATTTTATTGCACTAAGTGAAACGTGGCTTAGCTCAGATGGCGCAGCTGTTTTAATCGAATCTGCGCCTCCGGATTACAGTTTTACTCGTGCTGATCGCCAAGGAAAGAGAGGTGGAGGACTAGCAAACATTTACTCAAGCAGGTTAAAATGTAAAAATATCAGTTTTGGTAAATTCAAGTCTTTTGAGTATCTCGCCATTATTATTCAGGGAGATTCTCACGTTCTAGTATTATCCGTGTATAGACCTCCAAAATTCAACGCGTCTTTCTTTGAGGAATTCTCTGACTTGATGTCAATCTTAATTACGAACTATGACACACTCTTAATAGTCGGCGACTTTAATTTTCATATAGATAATCAATGTGACCAGAAAGTAAAAGAATTTATGAACCTCCTGGACTCTTTTGATTTGAGACAGCTCGTTAATCAGCCTACACATAAAGCAGGTCATACGTTAGACTTAGTAATTACTAAAGGACTAAAAGTTGATATAAAGCAGGTCATTGATACATGTCTATCAGACCATTTTCTTCTACTCTTTAATATAGAAATAATGATAGAAAACACTCATGAGAAGCATATTGTTAAAAAACGCTTCTTTGACTCATCAGCAGCTTTAAAACTTTCAAACATTCTAACCAATCAGTCCGTTTATAGTGCCAACTATAATAGCGAGAAGAATGTAAATAGTAAGGTGGAAAGATTTAATACTAAAGTGAGGGCTGCTGTTGACTTAGTTGCACCTGAAAAGACAGTTAAAAAATCTTCTAGCATTGTTATACCATGGAAGACCAGAGTGTCTGATTTAAAGAGAACATGCCGTAGAGCTGAGCGTAAATGGAGGAAAACTAAACTAACTATTGACTATGAAATATTAAAAGTTAAAATAACAGAATACAATAACACAGTCCGTCTTGAGAGGCGCTGCTATTTCTCTAAGCTTATAAATAACAATGCTAGTAATCCCGGAGTCTTATTTTCGACAATTGATCATCTGTTAAACCCAGGTAACTCAAAGGAATGCCTCCTAAGTACTTCCAGTAAAACCTGTGAGGCTATCGCTGTATTTTTCAATCAAAAAATTAATGATATTAGAAATAACATAGTATATCTCCCCAACACTAAGGATCCTCCTAAACCCCAGTACCCCATAATAAACAAATTAAAGTCTTTCACTAGGATAGATTTACCTGATTTACATAAAATAATTTCTCAAATGAAACCCTCCACCTGTGCCCTTGACCCAATACCAACAAATTTTTTCAAAGAAGTATCGGGCGTGCTTAGTGATAATGTTCTTGACATAGTAAATTCGTCATTAGATACGGGGGTCTTCCCAGACTGTCTTAAGACTGCAGTAGTTAAACCCCTACTTAAGAAAAATAATCTCGATCCCTCTGCTCTTGAAAATTATAGACCCATCTCTAACCTGCCTTTCTTAAGTAAAATTCTAGAGAAGGCAGTCATTATACAGTTAAATGAGCACCTCAATAAACCTGCTATTCTTGATAAATTTCAGTCAGGTTTTAGAACAAATCACAGCACAGAAACTGCACTCGTTAAAGTAGTAAATGACTTGCGGGTAAATGCAGACAGAGGCCATTTATCTGTTCTCATCCTCTTAGATCTGAGTGCCGCATTTGACACCATTGATCATAATATTCTTAAGAATCGCCTTAGTCAATGGGTGGGCCTCTCTGGCAGTGTCTTAAATTGGTTTAAATCCTACCTGACAGGGAGAAAATTCTTTGTTAGTTGTGGTAATTATAACTCAAAGACACATGATATTCTATATGGTGTTCCACAAGGCTCTATCCTGGGTCCACTGCTCTTCTCAATCTACATGCTTCCATTAGGTCAGATTATCTCAGGGCACAACGTGAGCTACCACAGCTATGCTGATGACACACAGCTGTATTTATCAATAGCACCTGATGACCCCAAATCTCTTGATTCGCTAACACAATGTCTAACTTGTATCTCAGAATGGATGAATAGTAACTTTCTCAAATTAAATAAAGAAAAAACTTAGTGATTGGCAATAATGGATACAATGAGGCTATTAGAAATAAACTGGATGCATTAGGATTAAAAGTCAAATTGGAGGTTAAATCGCATATTAATCAGATCACTAGGACAGCATTTTTTCACCTAAGAAACATAACAAAAGTTAGACCTCTTATATCATCGAAAGATGCAGAGAAATTAGTTCATGCGTTTGTTTTCAGTCGGCTAGATTACTGTAACGCACTCCTCTCAGGACTACCCAAAAAAGACATCAATCGTTTGCAACTAGTGCAGAATGCAGCTGCTAGAATCCTTACCAGGAAAAGAAAATCCGAACACATTTCTCCAGTTTTGATGTCACTACACTGGTTACCTGTGTCATTCAGAATTGACTTTAAAATTCTGCTTATGGTTTATAAAGCTTTAAATAATCTCGCCCCGGCTTATATATCGGAATGTCTGACACCTTATATTCCAAATCGTAACCTCAGATCCTCAACTGAGTGTCTCCTTAGAATTCCAAGAGCAAAACTTAAAAGAAGTGGTGAGGCGGCCTTCTGCTGTTATGCACCTAAAATCTGGAATAGCCTGCCAGTAGGAATTCGCCAGGCTAATACAGTGGAGCACTTTAAAAAACTACTGAAAACATATTATTTTAACACGGCCTTCTCATAACTTCACTGTAATTTAATCCTGATACTCTGTATATCTAATTCATTATAATAACTATTCATTCAAAATCTGTACTAACCCCTACTCTCTCTTCTGTTTCCTTTTCCGGTGTCCTGTTGGTGGTGGCGTGCGCCACCACCATCTACCCAAAGCACCATGATGTTCCAACAATGATGGATGGATTAAAAGCCAGAAGTCTGTATGACCATCAGCATCAAGTGACTCCGTGAAAAACCCGAACTACAAAGAGGACTATTTCATTTATGTTAGGTAGAATGCCCAGAGGGGACTGGGCGGTCTCGTGGCCTGGAACCCCTACAGATTTTATTTTTTTCTCCAGCCTTCTGGAGTTTTTTTTTGTTTTTTCTGTCCACCCTGGCCATCGGACCTTACTCCTTTCTATGTTAACTAATGTTGTCTTATTTTAATTTCTTATTTTGTCTTTTATTTTTCTTCTCTTCATTATGTAAAGCACTTTGAGCTACTTTTTGTATGAAAATGTGCTATATAAATAAATGTTGTTGTTGTTGTTGTATTTCTTATTTACGTTAGTTGAGCTCTTTCGTTTTTGAGCCGTGACTCCTTCGTTCACGGTGGATCACACTTGCGGTTTATGAGACGCGCACTATGTCTCCTGCGTCCATCGCCGTGTACCTGGGTCTGTGCCTTCCGGTTTACCATTCTCGGTTAGTAATATGGATAATTGTTAGCGGAAACCACAAATGTCCTCTGCAGTTTTTATGGCTTTTTTCGTGGCAATACTGTACTTTACAGTAGAGAGAACAGGAAGCAACTGTAGAGGAAAACACAGCTTGGGATGGTGAAAGTAGCCAATAGAATTTGAAACTGCAACTCCCAGCAGTCCCTGCAGTGGCTCCGATTAGTCTTCTGCTGAGGGTGCTGGGCTGTTGGAGTCAAAGGATGTCAGCACGGCTTTTAAAAAGGGGGCCGGTGACCAGAAGCAGTTTTTGTAATTTGTGTTTTAAGTTCCTGTCTGTCTGCCTTCTGTTGGGTTACCTGTACTTGTTTGTTTTGTCCTGGATCGTTTCGTGATTGGCGTCTGAATTGTCTGCCGTCTGCCTGTGTACATGAGAACTGTAAGTGGATTCATGGCCATCCTGCAAAGAAAGGAGCAGTCCTGAACCCATCCACCCATCTTCACCATTTCAGGAACTAGCGGTAGGACTATCTTTACATTCCCATTCAAAGTGCGGATCTCTGGACTATCTATTTTCATCATTACATTTCATCCATTGCCGTTTTTCATGAACATTTATCATGATTTACTGTGTGTGTTTTCTTTGTGCTTTGTTGTATTTAATGTGTAATCCCCATAAGGGGAAATGGGGTGGTATTGTTGTTTTCATTACGTTTTTTATTTGCTGTTTGATTGTCTCTGTTTGTGAGTGCGTGCAGGTCGGGCCAATGCTGGGTGCGTCCCTGGAATCTCCACCATAAAAATAAATCACCGTCTTCTTGACGGTGTGAATCTTAGCAACACCAGACCGCTACAGCGTTATTCATTTCTCCTTGCTGCTGATTGACTGTGATGCATCTCCAGCTGAGTGTTCTTGTGTTTTCCGTTTTGTTCATCTGAACCCTTAAACCACCACAACCAGCTCTAGTCATCCCAGTGCCATTTGCGAGCACGCAGGAGCTGATCAGTCAGTGCCGTACATTTGTTGAGCAGCAAGCTCATGACCACTGCCAGCCCCTTGTGAGCAGGGGGGCTGAACACACCCCTAGAAGACACAGACACTCCTCAAAAAAACCCTCTTAAAAAACGCTGATAGACTACCTTCACATTGCTCCCTTACTTGCTCTGTCATGTGATCTGCTTCTCGCGCTACGCTTACCTAAAAGCCTGAACAGCACCTGTCCTTTTTGGCTTATTGCTTTGTTTCTCTCTCCTCCCCAAGACATCCTCTGCTCCTGTTGGGAGTCCCACTCCTATTGTACTCCCCTATGATGTTTGCCTATTCTTTTAAAACGAGAACTAACTGCATACTGAGCTCATTTACTTCTGAAAGAGACATGTTTGTTTGAAGTGTTTGAATAAAGTTCCTGTCTCTACAATCTCCTGTGTTTCTGTGCAATTCTGTGACCCAAGCGTGACATCCTGCAGCACTGCAGCCTCACTGTCCCTGGGATTAAGCCGCTGCACTAGATTAGCCTGGCAGCATCAGCGCTTACCTCTGTGTGCTTGCGTGCAGCCAGTTCAAGCGCAGTTGGCTCAGTGATTTCATCCATGGCGTCAGTTACACTTTGCACATATTGTTCCAGTAGTTTTTTAAATAGTTTTTACAGTTCATCAGCAGTGTGTAAAATTATCAGTGTTGCAGTAATTGTGATGCTCTTTGCATGAAAAAAAAATGTGCTCCATTAAAATTTCACTTTTTCTTTGTAAATTGTGACATTTATTTAGAGTGCAGCAAAAAAGTATTTGGCGTCCAGGGATGCATTAACCCCCAAGTATGTGGCAGTTTAATCCTTAAAGCCCCAAGATGCCGTCAAAATGCCCTGCACCTTCTAAGGCTTCTGGCACTGAAAACATGCTTGCATGAATTACAGTACATATAGCATTAACATCGGTATTTTACATTCTAGCACTGCAGGAGACATAGCAGTACAGTACTGTGCAGTATACAGGTTTACCTTTACATTCTTTTCTTTAGGTAATGTATTAAACTGAGTTTGAAATTAAAGTGTCTTGGGGGTATATTTAGGGTTTAAACTATAAAAATAGGCATTTTTTTTACCACATCCAAAAGTCGCGGTTTTTCACAATTCGCGGGTGCTCTAGGAACGTAACCCCCGTGAAATTTGGGGTGTACTATACACCAAACCCTTGCCAAATTATTTCTGAATATTTATGTGAAAGAAAGCCACGTTACTAATTTTATTGTCATTTTTATTACCCTAAGTTCTTGTCTATCAGCCGGACTCATGTATTAGCCGGAGACCAAAAATCATACGAATTTTTAAAATAAAATCATATCATAGATAAGCCGGACTCATGGATAAGCCGAACGTACTATAACCTATAACTAATAGAAGGGAGGGAGGTCAGTGGTCTCACTCGCGCCCATTTAATTTCTTTAAGGGGGGAGAGAGTGTGAGATATTGCCGTCTCTCTCACTCCCCGCATGGCGCGGTTGGAGCGGCCGGAGCGCGTTCTTCTGCTCTGGGCGTCGCCGAGTCAACACGAGCGCGCAGCGGTCATTTAAATTGTGATTTTATATGTAAGCATATTTAAATATATATCGCGGATTTCTGCGGACAATGGGTCTTTTAATTTCTGGTACATGCTTCCTCAGTTGGTTTGCCCAGTTGATTTCATACAAGGGACGCTATTGGCAGATGGCTGAGAAGCTACCCGGCTTACTGTTCTCTCTCTCTTGCGCTGACTATCTGTGATCCTGACGTATGGGGATTGAGCAGGGGGGGCTGTTTGCACACCTAGACGATACGGACGCTCGTCTAAAAATGCTGAAAGATTATCTTCACGTTGCTATCTTTTGTAAAGCTGATTCCTGAAAAGACATGCTGCACAGTGCTTCGCATACTTAAAAGCTCGAAGGGCACGTATTGATTTTTGACTGAAAAAACAAACTCTCCCTCTCTCTCTCTTTGTCTGCTCCTGACGAAGGGGGGTGTGAGCTGCCGCCTTCAACAGCTTTGTGCCGCGGTGCTTCGCATACTTAAAAGCCAAACAGACATATTGATTTGTTTGCTTCACTCCTTTGAAGAGGAAGATATGTTTGCATTCTTTTAATTGTGAGACGGAACTGTCATCTCTGTCTTGTCATGGAGCACAGTTTAAACTTTTGAAAAAGAGACAAATGTTTGTTTGCAGTGTTTGAATAACGTTCCTGTCTCTCTACAACCTCCTGTGTTTCTGCGCAAATCTGTGACCCAAGCATGACAATATAAAAATAACCATATAAACATATGGTTTCTACTTCGCGGATATTCTTATTTCGCGGGTGGCTCTGGAACGCAACCCCCGCGATGGATGTATAAGCCGGACTTATGTATAAGCCGATATTCTATTTTTTCATTTTCACAACTTTTTTCCTTAGATAAGCCGCGGCTTATTGACAAGAACTTAGGGTAGTAAGGTGTTTTACAAGTGATACCATTTTGTGTGGTTTTTTTTCCAAGGCCTGTGGCCATACTGTTGATGATTACTTGGGCCACTGCTACTATATGACCACGTCAATATGGCATGATATCATGGGCCTTTTCCTATTTAAGATGTTAACGTATTATTGGTAGCATCCATGTTTCTGGATTTGGGATTTGAAAAAAAATACTTTTTTGCACAATTAGTTACAGCAAATTATTTTAGGGAGTCAGGATTTTTCATTTAATTTTGACTACAATTTTGAGTTAACATTTTAGAGATATTTTGGTTCACTTTCGCTTTTCTCACTTAAAATTCTGCTTGTTTTGAAATCATTGTGTTCATATAGTAATTTTAATTTAATTCTTCTTTGATCCTTTAATTTAAAAATGTGTAACTTTTACTTAACAGCTTCTTAAGGATAATCTCAACAGTTACCAAACTGAAAGTAAGAACCTCTACATCTATCATGCACTTTAAAATATGATCTTATAAACAAATAAGCATAAAATGCACAAAACAAGTAGCACTTACTGAATAAAATTTATAGCCGTGAAAAACATGTTTTGAACAATTTCTGAACTCTGGGCTTTAATAAACACTAAAACAAATTTAAATGTGAAAATTATAAACACAAAACAAAAACAATACATCATACTTCAAAAGAAAAAAAAAAATAATAAAATGCATGTAGTAACTTCTCTTTTTTCTTTAAATGTTAACACGCAAAGTAAACTATGTAAAGATGGAAAATATCAGAAAAGCACCATCAGTGAAGTACGGATAATGAATTATTATTTCAATTTTTAATGCATATTTCTCCTAACAAGAATTAGCCAATTAGTATAAATGCAGACAAAGACATTATGGTTAACCTGAGCACATGGCTAATTTATAACATTCATGTAAATATTTAAATTAACCTTGTGTAGCTCCCTACTGGATACATTCAATAACAGTATTTCATTTATTATTGATTATTATATAAATTATTATTTAGTGCTTTCTTTAAAATATTTAAAAGTGAATATTACAAACATACTTTTACTCCTTACATAAATTATTCACTACATACTGTAAAGAGGCATCAATATTTTAAGCATCTATAAAACAACTAGCAATATGCTAGTGTGTTGACTATGAGACCATATGATTCCATAGATTCTGCCTCACAGTGCCACTTCATGATGTGAGTACTGCAATGTACTATTTATTAGTAAACTTTGAAATTACTTTATTTTTTTGAGGGGACATCACTAATATATTCATCTTTAAGGCTGTCAAATATATAAGAAACTAGCAAAACACTCGCGCTTTGCAGCGGAGAAGTAGTGTGTTAAAGAGGTTATGTAAACATATATATACATATACATATCTACATATACACATATCTACATATACACACACACATATATATATATATATATATATATATATATATATATATATATATATATATATATATATCAACATATATATACACATACATATACACACATACATACACACACACATACACATACAGTATATACACATACATACATAGTGCGTTGTAACACGGGCTGTGATTGTTACATGGGAGGGAGACGACAAATCACAGCTTCCCGCTTTCTTATCGGGCCTGTGATTGGTGCTTTGACGGATGCCCAGATCCCACAGTATTTCCCCTTAGGAGAGGCGTTAGGCAAATGTGAATAGCGGTGCTGCAAGTTTAGCTTTACACCTGTTTTTAAGGCTTATTGACTAAAAGGGGCTTTCATGAAAAAAGTTAGGGCTTTGCTACAGGATACACCCTCCACAAGTTAAGGAAGTAAAAATAAAGGTATATATTTCTGTTTTATTTAAACCTTTTAAGTTTGTATGCGGGCGGTATGGTGGCGCAGTGAAAGGTGCCAGTTAGGAGACCCGGGTTCGCTTCCCTGCGTGGAGTTTGAATGTTCTCCCCGTGTCTGTCTGGTTTCCTCCGGGTACTCCGGTTTCCTCCCACAGTCCAAAGACATGCAGGTTAGGTGCATTTGCGATTCTAAATTGTCCGTGGTGTGTGGGTGTGTGTGGGTGTGTGCGCCCTGCGGTGGGCTGGCACCTTGCCCGGGGTTTGTTTCCTGCCTTGTGCCCTGTGTTGGCAGGGATTGGCTCCTGTATTTAGGATATAGCGGGTTGGATAATGGATGGATGGACATTTGTATGCATAGCCCCATTTGCCCGTTTTCGTTTTTACTTTCTTCAGTAATATTTCAGCAAACCCGGAGCTTGTCAGTTCAAATCCTGGTACTGACACCACTGTGTGACCCGGAGGAAGTCACTTCACCTGCCTGTGCTGCAAAAAACAAAAGTAATGTAACAATTGTACCTCAGATGTTGCAAGTTGCTGGAATAAAGGCATAAGTCAAATAGATAAATATGTATTACTAGCCAACCCGCGGCGTACCATACGCCGCATAATCAGGCCGCTTTTTTAATGATTTTTAAGCACAGGGAAAAAATTAACATTTGAAAAATCTGGAGGAGAGGGGAAGGACGCCCATTACGCCCTATCCGTCATGCTAGTCTGCTGATTTCTCGTTCAGTAACTTGTGAGTAGTGATGGGTGGGGTTAGGGCTGCACGATAACAGAAAAAATTATTATCACGATTATTTTGCTCAAAATTTTTATCACGATTAATAATGACGATTGTTCCTTTGGTAAATGAAGTCTGTGACCAAAGCAGTGTAGCCTCGGCCAGTTATTCACAGATGCTGCCCTAATCATATTAGCTGCGTTGTCCGTTGTGATGCACACAAGTCTTTCTTCCACCAAGCCCCAAGCGGACATCGCTTCTTTGAGGCCCACTGCAATAAACTCCGCTGTATGGTCTTGTGGGAAAAACGAAGTTTGCAAAAGCTTGCTTTTCATCTCAAACTCGCTGTCAATTAAATGAACTGTCAAGCTCAAATATGGTTCCGCAGTTCTGCTTGACCATAAGTCGGTCGTGGCAGCAAAATATTCCAGGCTGAGCCTGAGAATTTCTCTTTCTATTTCTTTTCGGCATTTCGCATACAGCGAGGGCAGCACAACATTGGAAAAATGGTTGCGTGAGGGAATGCTATATCTTTTATCAAGTGTTGCGATCATTTTGTTAAACCCCTCACTGCTCACGGTGGTTATTGGACACATATCCTTGGCTATATGGTACGTGATCGCCTCTGTTATTTCCCGGTGTCTTTGCGAGCTAGGCAGATATGGTATTGCGTTGAACAATGTCCCTGATATTGTTGTCTGTGTTGTGGATGGTTGGTAATTTTTTGTTGTTGCTGTTTGTGCCTTCAGTCGTTGAAATTCTTGATAGTGTACTTTGTGGTGGCTTTTAAGGTGGTTGATGAGGTTTGTTGTGTTACCTTGGGACGTTTGGACGGAACAGGAGCAAAGTTTGCACAATACTCGTACCTGATCAACATCACATTCCTCGAAATCGAAATAGTTCCAGACAACGGAGTATGACCCCTTTTTAGGAACTAACGATCGCACTTCTGCACCTTCCTCACGTTGCTCCGCCATCATATGTTTATTCTGACTGACTGTTATTGCTGCTATTGACTTCTACTGCTTCAGAAAGCGCTTGCAATCTAGACGCAGTAACGTCATAGTGACGTAGTCCAATCCGTAAACTCAGCCCATAAAAAACAGTTTGGTCTTTATACTGTAAAATCGCGACGATATTTATTAACTGATCGTGGGTCATAAATATCGTTATCATGAGAAAAAAAAGATTAATCATGCAGCCCTAGGTGGGGTGAAGCCATGCGAAGCATCAACACATTTGAAGCAATTGTGTCGGAAATCGTATCGAAGCTTCGAAGTATTTGACACTCACCTTTCTCGTGACACCTCCTGGCCATTTTCATTAACGTTACAGAAACTTATGATACACTTCAATGATGTCTGTTAAAAGTCGTATTGCTTTTATTTTTTCGTAGCTACAGACTGACAACGAAGAGAAGGGTTCGTCAGCAGCTTCTAGTGTCTGATGTCTAAAAAATATAAATATAACTAACGCCGACAGGCAGAATGCACTATACGATAGCAAGAGTTAAAGAAAATAAGACGCCTCACCTCATGCATTCCCGGCTCTTTCAATTAGTATTTACTTTTGCACTTTATCATTATAATCGCTCCTGTTATTAGTATTATAATTAACCCTGATCTTTTCTTGAGATCACATTTAATAGCCTTAAATGTTTTGTTTGGTCTGTCTTAATTAAAACGGAGTAGACAGAATATAAAGGTTTATCCCTGTACTTTGCCATGATATAGGTAAGCACATTTGAGAAAGAAAATGTGAAATCCTTAAATCACAGATGTCATTATTCGATCAAGTATTAAAATCTGTAGTGATTTGAAAGGTCGACACAGTGTCGAAACCTTAGTATAGAACGGCCCATCACTACCTGTGAGTCACGTAGAGTTTTCATTGTTGTTTGCGATTCTGGCCGATTTTCGCGTACTGAGTTGTTTGGGAGTCACAGTTGAGAAACAGTTTTTTAATGTCTTTTAAGCACAGGGGAAAAAATGAACATGTGGCCCGGTGCATTGTTTAACTGCCTTGTGGCCGTGTAGTAGTACGGCTGGTTTGCAGTAAGGAGACAGTGGAAGATTGTGGGTTCACTTCCCGGTTCGTCCCTGTGTGGATAGCAAATTATCCGCGACAAACAAACTGTTTTACACGCTGCAAACCAATCCGCGCCGCTTTTTCAATGTTTTTTAATCCTTTGAGTTGCTAATTAACTAACTAACACCCACCCACTCAGCTTGTGTGAAAAAAATGCGCCCGTTCTTTCATCATTTTGTTGCAGCCTATCAAAGACTTGGTGATCATGTTTTGTAGACTCAATATATATTGGCTTTTCACTCAGCGCGAGGGCGCGCATTCATCTCGGATTATTACATCTTGCTAGACTAATCTGCTACACGGCTGCGTTTGAAAAACCGACTTATGCCGGATGACTTTCACCGGCATTAATGATTAGGAATCTGGTTGGAACAAAACCCTGCAGCCACAGGGGTTCACCAGGACCGAGTTTGGCAAACACTGCTGAACAGAGACGAAACCGACTCAGGTGAGGAGTGGGGGCGGGCAAAGTAGTTGGAGCTATTGATTATTCAGTGTTGTTTGCCTGGGTGTCTGATCTGCTCAACAGGATTATAAATAAAAGGAAAACAATGTGAAGGCAATGTGACAGGTGATCCTGTGGTATAGAGGGTCCACAGCTCCCCTTCAAAAGCTCATTTTTAAATAAATAATCATCGCACTCACAGTGTAGACTCGTGCTTCGGGCATTTCTCCCCTGTGTAGTGGGTGAGCGAGTGAGGAGAGAGAGAGAAAGCCGGTACGTTAGAGTGAGCGAGAGCAGGCTCGAAGGCAATGTGTTCCTGTGGTATACGGGTCCATAGCTCACATTCAAAAGGCCATTTTTAATCAGGTGACTGACAGTAGTGGAGTCAGGCACAGAGAAGGTCCGCTGCAGAGAGAGCGTCTCGACTGTTGCAGGGCCGCTGTTGCAGGGCCTGAAGCAGGTGAGACGCTAATGAAAAAGAGGCACAGGGCTTATTGATTTTTAAAGACTGCTTCCTTCATTGTGTTTTAATTTCAGTTTTAAAGGATTGCGCGGCTCTCTCTTGCGCTGCCTGTGTGTGCCTCTGTCTCTCTGTGGCGCTGCCTCTGTGTGTGTGGGTGGCTCTCTCTCACGCGCTGCCTGTGTATGCGCTTGTCTCTCTCTCTCTGGCGTTGCCTCTGTGTGTGTGCGCGTCTCTCTCTCGCACGCTGCCTGTGTATGCCTCTGTCTCTCTCTGGCGTTGCCTCTCTGTGTGTGTGTGTGTGTGTGTGTGTGTGTGTGTGCGCGCGCACGGCTCTCTCTCTCGCGCTGCCTCTGTGTGAACCAAGATTCCACTGAGGTTGACTAATGAAAAGTCAACGTAGCTCAGAGCTGCAAGTGGAATGTGGCACAGACAAACAGAAATGACGGCATGTTTTTCGAGGCGTCGCGTCCGAGTTGGTGGGCGTGACTGTGATTTTTTCGTCGTATCCAATGGTCTAAGAGTTGGTGGGCGTGGCTCCTTCCTGCGTGCGCCATTGGCGTCTTACTTGTCGGCGGTTTAGTGAATCCACGCCCCTTCCGGCGTGCTTTCCATGGTCGGCTACTTGTCTCCTGGCTTAGTGAATTATATATATATAGATACACATAGGAACTATTCATTTATTTTCAGTTAAGTCATCTGCAGCAAACCTTTATAAATGAGGGTTTCTCCTTTTTAGATAGTGCAAACTGTTTCTTCTTCATTGAGGTTTTCTCTTGGAGAGCTTTTTTCATTTCATTGAAAATTAAAGCAGCAGCTGCCAAAATATGTAGCTTTCTTATTAATTTTTCAACATTGTGTAAAATAACTTTATAAAGTAACATAAAAGGTTTAAATACTGGTTATCCTTTTACACTAAAATATTACTAAAGAGATACAAAAAAAGTAAAATGCATATGTTGTTTTTCTTTAAGGATATTAAATATTACTGAAGAAAGAAAAAAAAACTAAAACAGCTATGTGGGGCTATGCATACGAACTTAAAAGGTTTAAATAAAACAGAAATATATACCTTTTATTTTTACTTCCTTAACTTGTGGAGGGTGTATCCTGTAGCAAAGCCCTAACTTTTTTCGTGAAAGCCCTTTTCAGTCAATAAGTCTTAAAAAGAGGTGTAAAGATATTGACAATAAGCTACGCAAACCCACCAAGACATGCAATCGTTTAAATCAAGGCGCGAGTCGAAAAACACCATCCCATACTATTAGTTAACGATTAACACATTTCTATATGTATTGTAAGCATACAATACAACTGATAATATGTTGCTCTTATTTATCTGGTGTACCGACATTTTTGCTTGTTTAACGGCTGAAATCCAACGTGGTTTGTGCCCTTCAGAATGAAAACAGTTTGCATTTATCTTTTTAATAAAAGGCGAGCTTTTAAGCCTGAGAAATCACTCCGTAAATGCAAACGTTTAATTGCACATGTGTTAATATGTATGCTTACACAGTATTAAAAGACACTCAACAATTAACGTCATTTACCTTCGTTCCCGCGTTTGACTCGTGCTGTAAATCTCTTCCTTGTTTTCAGTTCACGTGATTACGTAGGAGGCGTGATGACGCGATACGTGACTCCGCCTCCTCCATTAGAGTATATGGACAAAAAACAGGTTCTAGTTATGACCATTACGTGTAGAATTTCGAAATGAAACCTGCCTAATTTTTGTAAGTAAGCTGTAAGGAATGAACCTGCCAAATTTCAGCCTTCTCCCTGAGTGAGTGAGTGAGTGAGTGAGTGAGTGAGTGAGTGAGTGAGTGAGTGAGTGAGTGAGTGAGTGAGTGAGTCAGTCAGTCAGTCAGTCAGTCAGTCAGTCAGTCAGTCAGTCAGTCAGTCAGTGAGGGCTTTGCCTTTTATTAGTATAGATAATAACTCCAGATCTGAAATCCTATACAATAAGTACCACTCAATAAGAACGTAACATGCCAAACCCTTCATTTTTTTAACAATTGAAGATGCATCATTCCCTCTTGACACATGCATGATATGTATAGTGATCAACTATAACCAGTGATCACACTTACTTTAAACTACTTGGTTCTCTCTGGAATGTAATGTACTGGTTAGATCTACTTCCTTACAACTCCAAGGATCTTCACTTGATTCTGTTCATTGCACTGTTTGTGCAAAGTTTGTATCTTTCCCGCATTTTCAGATATCACTTATCCATTATTCCAGTTTTCTCTTGCATCCTAAAAAGATGACTCTTGAGTTAACAAGCAACACTAAATTGGCTCTTTACGAATGAGCTGGCATGGGCAGAACAGTTTCACAAAATTATGTTAAGTATGACCTGCAACAAAACTCATCCATTTGCTAATAAGTACAGTGGAACCTCGGGTTACGAACGTCTCGGACCACGTACAAATCGGGTTACGACCAAAAAGTTTGCCAAACTTTTGCATCTGTTCATGACCACACACTTGGGTGACGAACAAGCTAGTTTCCCTTCCGGTTCGTACACGCCGATGATTTCCACACGTGTTCAGTCTCTCCCTGTGCATTCACTGTGAACTCTTTGTGCTCTATTTCGTTTCCCTTCCGGTTCGTACGCACCGGTGATTTACGCACGTGTTCAGTCTCTCCCTGTACAGTACATTGCTCTCGGTCAGACATGCATCGCGCAGAGGGACTTTGTGGTATAGCGGGTCCACAGCTCACGTCAAGAGGCCAGTTTTAAATAAATAATCACTGCGCTTGCAGCTTAGCAAGGAGGCGTGGTGGTTCAGTGGCTGAAGCATTCCCTGGGGAATTCGTGGTGTGGGCATTTCTCACCTAAGTGCACAGGTGGGAAACCGTCCACATCTGTAATTGGTCCCAGGGCTGCTGAATGCTACAGCTGCCACGTCCTCTTCATAAATAGAAGTGCAAGGTGGCTAAAGGGAGGAAAAAGAAAAGAAAGGTGGAGGTTGCGGAGTTAGGAAGTAAGCAGGAAGCAGTGTGGAAGCAACCGGTGTGCGCAAGCGAATAAGTGCTCGGTGTTTGGCCGACACTCGGTGGGGCAGAATGAAGCGGTCGTTCCAGCTGAGCAATCAAGGTGCTGGAGTGACCAGAAGAAGGATGGCTGGCCGCATAAGGCCAAGAAGGCAGCGGGAGTCGTGAGGCGTGGGCGGTGAATTCTCTGACATTTCTCTGATTCCCGAAGCCAGGGATCGGGAGGCCTCCAGACCAGAAGGAAGAAGGAAGGAAAGCTGCAGGTAGAGTGGCTCCCTGTTGCGAAGCCTGGATAGGGAGAAGCAGGGGGGTCACCAGTTAAAGAATGCACCGGGCTTGTTTTTAAAGAGACTGCTTCCAGCATTGTTTTAACCTCGTTGTATTTAATGAAGACTTTTTTCTATTGGATTTTAACCTCCACTTCACTTCTGTTTTTACGGTATTATTTATTGAAGGATTCTGAAAGCACTGCACTTTATTTAATTTGGACTTTGTTTTTGATTGTTGTTTTGTTGATTTTCATAAAAGCACTTGGCACTTTTTGCACCATCCCCTTGCTCCATTGTAGTGCCTCACTGTCGTGCTCATCGGTAACATTACCAACGGTGACGGGTTTAAGGGCTCCCGGAAGCGAGATGGAAGCATGCAGCGAACCCGCATCGTCACAGACTTTACCTCAAAACTGTAATTTCCTCTCCACCCAGTTCCTCCTCACTTCCTTCATGCCAGAACTCAACTCATGCAAGGTTAGTTTTCTTGGTTGTTTATGGTTAGTTTTTGTATAAACTAAGGATTTTTCAAATTTTCATTTTTTTTTCCCTGTGCTTAAAACTCATTAAAAAAAAGTGTTTACAGCGAGCATTTCATAAGGCTGTAGAGTGAACTCTTGCAATGTTAGTTTTCTCTGTTCAAGGTTTTCTCAGTGTTATGCAATGTTTTTACATTTAATTTACTATTACACTGTACATTCTATGGTATAATTAACTATTTTTGTGCTTACAAATCTTTAAAAAAAAATATATTTACATACAGTTCGTATGGTCCAGAACGGACTAATTATTTACATACAATCCTATGGGGGAAATTACTTCGGGTCACGACCAAATCGTGTTGCGACCAGAGTTTTGGAACGAATTATGGTCGTGACCCAAGGTTCCACTGTATGTGAAATGTAAAAAGAGACAACACCTCTACATACTCTTTGTAACACTCTTGTATTACAGTGTCCAGAATGTTTGGTAGTAAGGTCAAGACCATAGAAAACTGATCAAAGAGTTCTTTACAACTTTAATAGCCTATTGCATGCTACGATTAATAGGAAAATGTAAATGAAACAATTCAAAAAATACAAAAAAGATCAAGACATATAATTAACTAAAACAGGAATCTACACACTTCATGGTGCAATAAGTAAAATTTAATAAAGAACCAATATATTGCTCTACCATACCATAACAAAATAATCTTTTATTAGTAAAAAAAAAAACTTCTTAAATATCAGCTAAATGAATAAACAACTGTTAAAAACTTCCTTGCTGTAATCTACTTGTCAAAAAGCTTCTATCTATCATTTTCTCAAAATGATGTGTGGTTTGTAGAATAAGTGTCACAACATGGGGGAGATTGACATTTAGGCTTTGGGCCCAGATGGACCATAAAAAATTGCTTTTTTTTAATGTCAAAACTGTTCTGCTACATATTTACATCATCCATCCATCCATCCATTTTCCAACCCGCTGAATCCGAACACAGGGTCACGGGGGTCTGCTGGAGCCAATCCCAGCCAACACAGGGCACAAGGCAGGAAACAATCCTGGGCAGGGTGCCAACCCACCGCAGTATTTACATCATATCCTGTGTCATACATTGTATGTAATATAAAATTACAATATAATCTAAATTTCACTTACATGTTTCAAACTTTGAAATTATGAAAATGTATTAACTGAAATGACAAAAAATGTTTTTAAGTTTGTCTGCTTATTATACTAGAGGCAAAATAAACACCTAATTTTTTAAACAAGTTAGAAAATGCATGCATAGAATACCATTCAAGGTATATTAGGAAAGGGTTCACTTTTCTGAAAGACATGCAGGTTAGGTGGATTAGCAATGCTAAATTGGCTGCTGATGTGTGCATGTGCATGTGTGCTCACCCTGCAATAGACGGGAGTCCTGTCCAGGGATTGTTCCTGCCATACAACCTATGCCTGCTGATTTAGGTTCCAGACTCCCTGGAACCCTTCTTTGGAGTATTTTTTATTTGCTTCATCAAAGACACATTTTTATTTATATCACAATGGTGTGTGTGATATGAGCACAATCGCACACCTCTGTGGATGTTGAAACAGCTCAAACTGACTACTGAGAATTTGTTTGCCGGCATGAGTGACTACTGACATGAAAAAGAGGAAAATACTATATACAGAATATACAAGCTCAACTGACCTCTCTCAAGCTAAATTTGAAACAGTAGGCTAATCCATAACTGAAGTCATACAGAATTATTCTGTTTAAAGGACAAACTGCTAAGTGAGAATTTTTTAGGGTAGGACGGATTTAATTATCATATTTGTTGATTAAATAACATATTTGCATTAGCTGTGGCCTCAAAAAAAAATGAGAATAAATTTCCCTTCTTCACAGATTCATTTTAGTAACATATTGCATCCATGGCACCCCATTACACTCCATCCATGGGTCAGAATATACAGAGTTACAAACATCACTAAACACATGTGATATACAGCAATGAAAAGACTTGATAAAATAAGGTATGGTTCCCTTACCCGTTCATTCAGAGAGGTATCAAGTGAATTCTGATATCAGGTTCAGAACATCCTGATAGCAGTGTGATAAAAGGTTTTGCTTATAGAATACGTTAATTCTATTTTGGATTTATAATAGGAAGAACTAAATGTTTGTTATAGGCTTGTTGGGGAAAAAACAACAATAAACATTTAGACACAAAAAAACTGATAATTACCACAATACAGTAATACAATTTAATAAACAAACTCAACAGTTTAATGCATACTACTTACAAGTGTGAAGACACTCGGTCACTGTGGTCGGCTTGATAAGGTATCCCTTACAGATGTAACAGGTGATGTAGTGGTTAAAATCTCTGACCAAATGTTTCCTCTGAGTGGCCATGTCTAGCCTTAATAAGACCAGTAGACCCTTCAGGTTGGAAGATGATTTGACTAGTGTGACAGAGAATCACAGAAACTGCTGTGCTACAGTAGGTAGCCAGGGTATTCCCAGCATTAGCCTCATGTCAATGAAGTCTTCATCTAGTAAGTAATGCATTCTTCAAAACAGAAGGTCAAAAAATCTGTAGAAGGCTACCTGAAAGTAAAAATAAACAAATAAATGAAGAAATAAACTAATCTGTATCAGTATATATTTTGAGAAACTCCTTATATAAAACATACACGTTATTTTAACATACTTATTTTCTCAAATACCTAAATATGAAATCAGGTGCTATTTTTCTTGAATATAATACAGTGATCCCTCGCTATATCGCGCTTCGCCTTTCGCGGCTTCACTCTATCACGGATTTTATATGTAAGCATATTTAAATATATATCGTGGATTTTTTGCTGGTTTGCGGATTTCTGAGGACAATGGGTCTTTTAATTTCTGGTACATGCTTCCTCAGTTGGTTTGCCCAGTTGATTTCATACAAGGGACGCTATTGGCAGATGGCTGAGAAGCTACCCAACTTACTTTTCTCTCTCTCTCTCTCTTGCGCTGACTTTCTCTGATCCTGACGTAGGGGGTGTGAGCAGGGGGGCTGTTCGCACACCTAGACGATACGGACGCTAGTCTAAAAATGCTGAAAGATTATCTTCACGTTGCTATCTTCTGTGCAGCTGCTTCCTGAAGCGACATGCTGCATGGTGCTTCGCATACTTAAAAGCTCGAAGGGCACGTATTGATTTTTGACTGTTTGTTTTTCTCTGTCTCTCGCTCTCTCTCTCTCTCTCCCTGCTCCTGACGGAGGGGGTGTGAGCTGTCGCCTTCAACAGCTTTGTACCGGCAGTGCTTCGCATACTTAAAAGCCAAACAGCCCTATTGATTTGTTTGCTTTCCTCTGTCTTTCTGACAGTCTGTGCTCCTGACGCGCACTCCTTTGAAGAGGAAGATATGTTTGCATTCTTTTAATTGTGAGACAGAACTGTCATCTCTGTCTTGTCATGGAGAACAGTTTAAACTTTTGAAAAAGAGACAAATGTTTGTTTGCAGTGTTTGAATAACGTTCCTGTCTCTCTACAACCTCCTGTGTTTCTGCGCAAATCTGTGACCCAAGCATGACAATATAAAAATAACCATATAAACATATGGTTTCTACGTCGCGGATTTTCTTATTTCGTGGGTGGCTCTGGAACGCAACCCCCGCGATGGAGGAGGGATTACTGTATATGCAAACTAAATTATAGTTTTATACTATGGACTTTACTGCATTGTACCACAAGCAATCTTAAAGTAATAAAAAAGGAAAATAATACTTAAAACTATTGTTTTAAAGAAGTTGTGTCTTCAAACATTCCAGGATTTAACACAAGATTTTCAACATTAAAAATACTTCCAGTTTCATTTTTACTTTCTTCCTTGAGACTTTACAAGTTGTAAACAATGTCAAAAATCATCCTATCCAAAACATAAGTCAGATTCAAAAATGATTTCTGTATGATTTATTTTTTATCTATACAATCTTTCTGGTGTATTTTGATATTGTTATTATTGCTAAAATATCAGATTCTCATAATTCAGACTCAAAACTGAATTTTTATAGACAAATATTTTTTCTTTGAGATGTCTTTTTCTTAAAAAAGAGTTCTAACATGACAAAGGATATTAGTGATAGCAGAATATATGACAACTTTGTGTTAGCGCCTGTTACCTAATTGTAATCTTGAAATACCTCTAACCTAACACTGAACAACTGAACAAGTACGACCAACCATGCAGTCATAGGTCAGTCAGAAATTTCCTATAGTAAATGCAATACATTGGGCAGTACAGTGGCTCACAAAGGTGCATCATGTTCCTGGAGACTGGCTTCAAATATTGGCCTGGTCATTGTAAAGAATTTTTCTCCAGGTACTCTAGTTTTCAACCCAAAGATGTGTATATTAGGTTGATCGGTTACTCTAAGTTTCTGTAAATGTGAGTGTACATCACTGTGTGAATACCACCATCAAAAAATTTGATTATAGTCCAGGGCTTTTTAATACAATTCTGCTGAACTACAACCATTTATCAAGTAATCAATTTTTATTTTATATTGTGCAAACAGCAGAACACAACACCACTGGGCAAAGTACAAATCCAGCAAGTATAATTAAATGCAACAAGTTAAACTACAAGATCATTTTCTGTATTAGAAATTACAAGGAAAAAAACATGTAAGCACATACATAAATAAAAATGTAACTATATCACATACTGTATCTGCTTTTACACTGCCTTAATTTACAGGAAAATGAAAGAGGAAATGAGTTTGACTATTGGCATTTCTAACAAAGCCCACACTTATTGAATATCTAAAGTTCATTGAAACTTAGAAAAATAATTTTAATTTATACTTTTCAAACTAAAAACATATTTATGTGCAAAAAAGGCTGTATTTGTATTTGCTTTATGGCACACTGATTCCAAACTAAAGTATGAATCACATACTGAAACAAGTTTACTTATGGCAATTCCTATAAACATGTCAGTCCAACAAAGAATGAACCAAATACTACACAATGCTTTCCATGAAATACTTATTTCAAGGATGTCACACATATTGTGTTTATTATTAACTTAATTCTGAAATTCACAGTAACTCAGCATGATCACAACTGTTTGAACAAGTTCCAGGGTATTCCTGTCTTTATAGTTGAATTACGATAACAATACAGTGAAAACAGGGTACTTCTGAGTAAGACCTAGTACTTTAAACAACATTAAATGTAGCATCTACCGCTCTTCACTAGTTTGCTGCCTGTCTAAGCAAAACTACTAATAAAAACATAACTTCAGAATACAGCAGTGCCAGTCAATTACTTTGTGCCCCATAACACAGGGATGGTCTCTGGTCCTTATGATAATGGGCTAAAGCAAGCATGTTTCATGATTGGTGGATATTCTAGTAGCAAAGTTTAAGGGGCTTCGTATGTCAAGATTTGAAGTACACACATTTTTTAATTTGAGTTCCAGGGCCAAAAAAGGAATGCAAGTAAAAAACCTAACAACTGAGATAATAATATTACAATACTATATAGTATAGTAGTCTGTGGTTTCTACTTATATGGAATGACTAATAACAATAAAAGAAACATAAAAAGTTTACAAAAACATCCTTTCATGGACGCTGGTCACCCTTATTGGTAAGAATAAATTCTCAGTTATGATTAGATGGCCTAAAACTCTTATGCTGTACTCAACAAGCTGTACATCAATCAACACTTCAAACAGGTTAACTGACAAACTTAAAAGTTACTGTATTTTTCTCAAAGGCATTTAATTGATTGAAATGTCCGCAGCCTCCATAGTACATGCTTAAATGAACCAGTAACTGCAGAAAAGAGAAAACAAATTGGTGTCTATGGCTTTTTCTTTTGGAGAACTGAACTTACGGGGGTTTTCATGCGTGATAAGCAACTAGTCAAACTATCATGATAAGAAGGATCTATCTTGACAAATAGTGCTTAACACACCTGTGAAAAAACAGAATTGCATTTCTTCAGGTTCAGCCAATATAACCCAACTATAATTCACTGCTTGATTTAATAGAACTGTGAATTAAATTTAAATATTTGCAATCACCTACAATTTACAAAATATTACTTCACTTGATGACAGACTACTCTTGATAATTTTTTAAATGGATGTACTATGCATGTGTTGATTTTTGTGTTGGACAGGGAAATGTGTCTCTAGTTTGGGGTTATTTTTTTTTTTTTTACAAAAGACACTGGTCAGGCTTTTGGTAAATTAAAACCGATGGCATCTACTCATAACCACTATACATTGGTATTGACATTTGTGATATGATGATGTTCAGCAGCACATTTGTTTTTCAAAGCAGTGTGGTTTTCACATTATGGAAAAAATAAATATATAAATAAAAAGTATTTTTTAAAGCACAGAGGAATCATTCCTTCAAAATGGTGTTATGCCATTCCTGGGGCTAGAAAGCCATGTCTCTCTCACAGTCACGAAACTGGTACACTGTTAACTTTTAAGAATTCTCCACTAACGCAATCCTAATTTTTACAAATTTTTCAAACAGAAAAATGTGGCCAATGTCAGTTAACTGTTAAAAGATGTATTGCCCCGGAGTACACCAATGCCATGCCTCCTTGTCTGTTGAGGATCAAAAGTCAAGTATGTACACTGTTGTAAAGTAGCCAAGAAGTTTGTAGACCTTTAATTTTATTGGAATGTGGAGTCTGCAGACCTTTAATTTCTGCAGGATTTTGAGCAGAATGAAACCAAGTCTATAGTTGGTTCCTGCCTTGTGCTTAGGTCTTCTGTAGAAATTCTGACTCACCAAGACAAATAAGTGAATTATGTAGTTTTCATGAATGGTTTTCATGAATGGATGGGAGGAGTTTTATTTATTGTGTTAAAAGATTCACCTTGAAGCTCTATTTAGATTTTTTCACCCTGTTCTATTACTATATATCCACTTTAACTGCTCTATCTGTCCTAGAGTTACATCACTCAGGTTGACACTTGCTGGTTACAAATCAGTTGGGTATACACCAAAGTTCTTCATGATATATACAACTGTAAAGCATTTTATTAATGTATTATATATGTGTTTACTTCTAATATTGTATTATTATCTATTGTAAAATATTAGTATATTATCCATTTTTATCATGGAGAATCCACTGAACAGTATCATCTCCAGACAGAGGAGCAGCTTCAGCGACAGACTGCTGTCAATGTCCTGCTCCACTGACAGACTGAGGGGATCGTTCCTCCACCACACTATGCGGCTCTTCAATTCCACCCGGGGGGGGGGGGGGGGGGTTAAACGTTAACATTATACAAAGATATTAATATTGTCTGTCTGTATACCTGCATTGTTCTCACTCTTTAATATTTTTCTTTTATCAGTATGCTGCTGCTGCTGGAGTACAGTCTGAGACTTTCCCCTTGGGATTAATAAAGTATCTATTTTTAAAACAAGTATTAACAATCGCTGTAAAGTGCCCTGTCATAATGTCTACTTTTAATTCTATTATACAAAAGATTTTTTGATTAGTATTGTTTATTTATACTGTGTAAATTACAAATAACTACTGTAATGCCTTGGAATCAAACTATATTAAAGTAACCGGCAGAAAAGTTAGGACTGTCTAGATTTGCACTCGTTTTGCAATTTTCTTTATGTTTAAGCAGTTGTTAACATGTACTACGGAGACTAAAAAATAAACATATGCCATTTAATACGCCCTGGTAAGTAAAAAATTTCACTCGTCATTTTCGGATCAAATGTTGAGAAATTAAGCATTTCAAACTGAAAAGTAACATTCCAACTTAAAAGTTCACAAATCCCTCCAAAGGATTTACAAAATTCAACATAATATATTCACCGATAAATTCGACTTCCACAAACTAGCACAAAAATGACTGGTAAAGTAAAATTACAAGCCAAAGGACTATGACCTCCAGCAGTAATAAAAGGAAACTGTGGCGTATGATAATTACTATTAGTAAGCATCTTAAGGCCGTTTTGTGTAAGTCCTCAGGACACGGAAACTTTGAAAGCAATACACTAACACAATTACCTATTGTTTGGAGCTGAATTCGAAGATATGTTCAACTTCCGTTAGATACGGCTGCCCCCTCCCCTAAAAGGACAAAGGACAAGGACCCAAAAGTGCAACTCGGCCCCCCACACCGCCACATCCCCAGGACCTACTGACCCGACGGTAACCCGACATGCTCCTTGTGGGCGTCTGCGTTAGTGCGCAGGTGTGCTGCCGTACAGTGGCCCATTCGCGTAATTTCTTCCTCAATACACCTGCACCTGCACTATTCGCGACAGTCAAAGCGGGCACACATCGATCTATGTATTTCCCGTGTTTCAATGTTTATGCAAGCTGTCATTAGAGTGTTAGCGTGCAATCGACGTTAACTAACACGCGTTGAACGTGTGCTTGTTTAAAACATGTACGCATTATACGTATTACCGAAATGTCTCTTTCATACACAAATATATGTAAGGAAGCGACATCGAGAGTCATCTTCGCGAATTTTGTGTCACACGTTGTATGCGTTCCCTTTGCCCGTGAGTTGGTCATGCATGGGATTGCTAGAAAAATCCTCAATACGCAGCAAAGAAATTCTCGGCTTGCTTCGCTTTCTACTGTTAAACTGTGAATGTACTGTTATCTGTCCCCTCATCACCAGGAAGCCACAAGCGTCACAATGTGCGTCAGCTTATTTAAACCAGGTTATAGCACTAAAAAAACGCCTCGAAATGATCAGTTGCCTCAACCACGTTAAACGCGAACCACATACGAATCCGTACGACACACGCGAGATCTGGTAGAAAATCGATGGAAAAAGTACCACTTTCCAAACAGATGGGGGTCTGTAGTTTCTCTATGGGTTACTTTCAGGCAGCTCGCCCTCCCTCTCTCTCTCGCTCGCTCGCTCTCTCTCTCCGTAACCCCCGCGCTATCGGCTAACAAGGTCGAACTCACATGCCTGGCAACTTGATCTATATGACACATGATCGCACGTCCCAGTCCAGCATCCCCCCCTCCTCCCTGCTCCCCCCCCCAAAAAACTTTGCTACCCCCTTGAAAACGAAACACAATTTACGGCATCGGCGTGCTGGATTTATTTATTTATTTATGGAGAGGAATGTCTTTATTGATTCATTTAGGAAGTAAACCGCATCCCTTACCTTTCTTGTGTTTTTTATTTTGAAGAGGCCATGGCCGTGGGGCTCGGCTGTAAATTCACTACTGTATATTCTCAGGGTTGTTACTGTGAGTGAATGATGTTGTATTATAAAGTAGTGGAGAATACGGAACTAGCTTCACAGTGCGAGACTCATCGAGAAAGGGGCGGAGGAGTTTCCCGGCGCTTGTTTACGCATTGCTGCCTTATTCATTCCACAGCACATACTCTCTGATTGGACACAAACTAGGGCGCAGCCTTCAATTACCAACTACTACAGTAACTATATCAACAGAGGCTTCCAGAGAAAAGGCGATTGCAGGTCTAAGAACGCAGCGCTGTGCCGCTGCAACGCAGCCCTGTCACTACGCTTTAAATCCGCACGACAATGCAGGTGAAAGATCAGCGTACCGGGCGGATCGTTACATAAGCCGTTCCGTAAGCATCCAAATTTCGCCCGAGCGCTGCTCCTTCTCGAGCGGCCGCTTCTCTCGGGACTCCGCTTGGCGCGCCCCACGGGCTGCGGGCGCGTGCCTTTTCACGTGGGACGACAATACTCTGGCGTGCCGCTATGGACGAAGTTGCCGCTAACGTCATGCGGGCCAAACGCGGTACTGTGATATTTTTGTAGTGTTTTAGGAGTGGAACCCCCTACGTATGTTGTTTTTCCGTCATACGTACTATATGGAACGCGAATGATTTTCACAACCGGGAGTTGTAGTAACGGGTTATTTTTAGTCGGATATGTTTTCATAACATTCATTTTTCTGGAATTGCCTGATTATTATAGAATGATGTCTCGATGCATTAGACAAGAAAACTAATTTCAAGACAACACGTGGTTTTTTAAATATATTTTGTTCATTACCATGACTATAACTCGTACAACACATGTTCATTTTAGCTAGTTTTCCTCGTGGTTATTTAATATCAACATATTGTCATTACAGTCAACAATTAATCACAAGATAAAAGAAATTGGTAAAGCAAAGTTTAAAAAAACAAAGCATTGTATGGTAACACATATTTGATTATTCAATTTTGAAAAACTAATTTAACTATTACATATGGCTTCCAAGAACAAAATGCCAAAGGAAAGAATTACAAATATTTCAAATCCAAGATGCTGATGAGTGGAGCCACACTACACAGATGTTAGTACAGTACTACAGTTTCTTCAGTTCCCAGTTGGGTTGCTGTCTGTGTGCAGTTTGCACATCCTCCCTGAGTTTTTGTGGACTTTCCCCTGGTATTCTGGCTTTCCTCCCACATTCAAAGATATGCTTATCAGATGGACTTATATGAACAAGTGTACTTTGTGTCCTGTCTTTTCGTTCTATGTGAATTCCTGCTAGCTTCTAGTACTCCCACAACCATAAAATGGTTTAACCAGGTTTCATAGTTGATAAATGGTTAAAAACTGGCATCAAATCAATCTCAGTGCAGATTTTTTAGTACTATGAGAGGACACCCACAGGAACAGAGGAGAAATATATTAACATCATACAGGAAATTAGTTTGAAATGTGATGCATTCGCAATAAAAACACATTGAATGTCAAAGAAACCTATTTTTCAAATGTTTTTCATTGGCTAACATAGTGTTTCATGCACTCAAACTTATTAAGCAAATGATGAACTGCTAAACAATTTATTTCAGTTTCTTTTTATCTATTTTGAGGCAAGTGTACAAATATATTAAATTGTTCCATATAATGATTAAAAAACAAACCTCAGAAAATATGCAAAAATTAAAAAAATAAAGCGTGCCAGTCTTGCACAATACGATTTGTAAGCCCAATTTCAGTATGATTTTTGTAACATACAGTAAACTCAGTCTCTCTTTTTTAAATATTTAACATTGGTCTGCTCGTTGTTGGCTAGTGCTGGATTTCAACTTTATTTAATATCACAATGCAGTGCTTTGCCAGACCCAGATTCATTCAGAGTAATGAAGTCATGCTGGTATCCCCGTCTTTGTTTTAAGCATCAGGAACAATATTTGGCATTGTTGTTTGAATTTTATAAACCATATGGAATACAACACCGTAGATGGTTTAAAACAGGCCATTTCCCAAGTGAAAAACCCATTCTGACTCATTTTAGACAGTATGAACTATAAGGGAGACTCAACCTAATATATCTCTGGGAAATTTCCAGGTTTACGAATTTCACAGTATGAACATAGCTAGAAACCTACCAAAAATCTTTAGACTTTACAATTCATTAAAATAAATCATACAGACCACTGTGTCTGGCTGGTAGACTGGCAAGGCAGTTGTGACATGAGGTGTGGTACAATAAGGTTGGGAGCATTCACTGATAGCGTGTTGCTGCACCCACCATACGACAAACCCTCTGGAATGGGACCCAAGTGCAACAGATGACACCTCAGCACCACACTGGAACAGTGTGAGGTTTTTTACGGTGGCTGGAGTGCCAATCCTGCCACCAACCCCCAAGTTTTCCCCATAAGTTGGAGGACCTGCTTGCAGGGCAAGATGCAGATTAATGTCATTCCCAGGATGAAACAAAAGCAAACAAGAAATTAGCTATCTTTTGCTTTAATGATCTGTGTCACCCTGTTTGTTTTTCCAATTCTAATTTGAATGTTTGCACCATACTTTCTGCAGCTCCATTGGGCACTAAAGTCTTGTGTATTACTGCATTTAGTCTAAGGAACTCAACAAATTAAGCTGACTTAACTAGTGGACCATTGTCTGACGACCACTGTCTCTTCCAGAAAACCATTGATTGGCAGCAAAATATCAACCAATCCAGTGGTAGTAGTGGCATTCATCTTTTCAATCTTGACCCACCTAGAAAAGGCATCCACCAACACTAAAAATATCTGTCCATTTTTTTCGCAAAAAATCCAAGTGAATCCTCTGCCTGAGTCTTTCTGCCCAACTCCAAGAATGTACAGGTGCTTTCTTGCAGATTCCTATTTTCTTGACAGAATCTGCATACAGCCATCCTCTCCTCTGTCTGCCTATCCAATCCTGGCCACCAAAAACGAGTCCAGGTTAACACTTTCATTTTAACTATTCCTGAGTGTTCCCCATGTGACTTGTCCAGAAAGGTACTATGTAACAATGCTGGAATTACCACTCTCAGCCCCCAGTTTACACAATTGTTCTATGATAGATAGATAGATAGATAGATAGATAGATAGATAGATAGATAGATAGATAGATAGATAGATAGATAGATAGATAGATAGATAGATAGATAGATAGATAGATAGATAGATAGATAGATAGATAGATACTTTATTAACCCCAAGGGGAAATTCACTTACTCCAGCAGCACCTTACTGATACAAAAAACAATATTAAATTAAAGTTTGATAATAATGCAGGTAAAAACAGACAATAACTTTATATAATGTTAACGTTTACCCCCCCCGGGTGGAATTGAAGAGTCGCATAGTTTGGGGGAGGAACGTTCTCCTGAGTCTGTCAGTGGAGCAGGACAGTGTCAACAGTCTGTCGCTGAAGCTGCTCCTCTGTCTAGAGATGACACTGTTTAGTGGATGCAGTGGATTTTCCATAACTGATAGGAGCCTGCTGAGCACCCGTCGCTCTGCCACAGATGTCAAACTGTCTAGCTCCATGCCAACAATAGAGCCTGCCTTCCTCACCAGTTTGTCCAGGCGTGAGGCGTCTTTCTTCTTAATGCTGCCTCCCCAGCATACCACCACGTAGAAGAGGGCGCTCGCTACATACTGTGAGCTCTGTTCTCCTTAGAAAATAAGGCTTCAAATCATCCTCACTTAGATGCTCCGGCCACACACTCTGTGTGTATAGAATTTCACCTTCTTCAAAGTTGAATCTCTAGCTGTTACTCGAGCAATATCTGCTGCTGAAACTGGAGGACCATCTGAGAAAGACACTTTGTATTTTAAGCTTGAATTTGGACCAATCACTTTTAATGGCAGTCTTGATAATGCATCAGCATTCCCATGCTTGGCAGTTTTTTTAAATTGAATCTCATATTGATAAAATGCCAAGATTAATGTCCATTTTTGTAGTCTTGCAGCAGCTAAAGTGGGAATTGCTGATTTTGGACTTAAATGTTTGACTAGAGATTTGTGATCAGTGACTAAGTCGATTTTTGTGCCATATAGATATTCATGAAATTTTAACAGTTCAAAAGCAATAGCAAGTGCCTTCTTTTTGTTCTTTTTGATCTTGAATAATTTTGCTCGGCCTTACTGATTTTCGGAGAACAATATGCAATGGGCCTCTCTGTGCCATCTATGTACTAGTGTGCAAGAACAGCTCCCACACTATAGGGGAGCATCACAGGTTAAGGACACAGGCAAGCTTGGATCAAAATTAACCAGTTGCTGCTTGGTTTTCACAAAAGCTGAATGCACCCAGTCTGACAACAACCATTTTTGTCCCTTCTGCAGTAACTCAGTCATGGGTTTCACAAGTGTGGAAAGGTTGGGAATAAATTTTCCATAATTATGTGCCCTAAATGCTTCACTTGACTCTGAAACAGTGAGCAATTATCTGAATTAACATTAAACCCATTTTGCTTTATTCTGTTCAGCAGAGCTTCTGGATTCTTTTAAGAGCTCCTCCTGGTCAAGCCCAGTAACGAAAATGTCATCCAAATAGCAGATCACTCCTTTCAAACCATGTAAAACTGTGTCTATTATGCACAGATAAATGGAAGGGGTACAGACTATTCCATGGGGTAATTTGTTCACCTGGAACAGTCCCTTCCATGTATTAATATTTAAATTTGCATTGCTTTCCTTATCCAGTTCAGCTTGCTGATATGCTTGTGCTAAATCAATATTACTAAACTGTTAACCTGCATCCAGCCCTTCAATCAGAACCTCCAACTTGCAGGAAATCTTGGGTGTTGGTGGCACTGCTGCACTCAGGTCCTAATTTGGGATCCTCAGGTAGTTTGTCTTGTGGTGGGTGTGGCAACGCAGTGTATCAGTGCATGCTTCCAACCCCCCTCTCTCTCTTTCTCTCTCTTTACCATTATCAAGTCTCAAAAACAAATCTTGAGCATAGTGAATAGGGTAGGAATCAACATTTAGCTATGGGCTAATTGTGACCTTATAGTCCCCATAAATTCTCCCATCCAAAGGATCTGTAATAAAGACTGGCAGTGGCTAGAATGGGCCACTCTTCTCAGGTGTTCATTTTTTGTAGTTTTTTGTGATTAAAATATATTGCATTAGAAATATTTTATTAAAAAATAGGCAGTGTGATTACAAATTCTGTACATCTAATGGAACATTCTGAACATTGATTCAAAGGCATGGTCATTTTGAAAAAGCCAGTAGCTGGAAGTCATTCCTCCAAGCCTAGGATGAGAGCACTGGAGATCTCTATGCTTCATAAACCCTGAGGGCCATGGACCTTTATGGAAAGAAAGGGCAACATGGGCAAGGAGACCTGGAGTTACCTAGCTTGGATTTAAAACTACTCCAGCTTCATTAATCCAGACAACTTGGAGTTGGAAGGCTAGAATACAACAGTGGCGTAATTGCAATGAAGCAGCATGGCAAGATGTATAAAGGGCATTGTAGCTGTGTTTGTCCCAAATTACCAAAGTTCTGGAGCCTTTAGTTTCTTCATATGATGGTTCTGGCAATAGTGTGACACGTGCTCAAGTAATTCCACAGACCAAGTATCTTTCGTTTTGAAAAGTTTTAGTAAAATTCAAAGCAAAACAGTTCACACAAAAAATAAAGAAAAAAATTGATATTAAAGAAAAGAAAAGTTCTTGTTTAATGCTTATATATCTTGTTTAATTTCTGAATGTGTGTATCGCAAAAGATTTCAAACAGCTAAAATTTGTAGGATTGTCTTTACGGCTTTAGATTTCAGTCATAAGATTGGAAAGCTGATCTTGCCTTTTCTTTATGATCTTTCAGATCCTTAAGCACATTCTTTGGATTTGAATCTGTACTCAGATCACTCCATGAAACTCCACTTGAGGTCCGCTAGGACATCTTACAAATGCACAAGTAGCTGACAGCGTGTTTCCAGACAAACAGCTTCTTGGCAACAGCTATGTCACAATTGAGATGTTCCACCAACACAGACAAGTCAAGCTTCCTTATCTCAGGCAAAAGCATAAGCAATCATCCGTGATGCCTTTATATTCTATCACAATCTCGTACATCCCCTTAAATTCAGGTATGGAGACTTTGCTTTCAGTTCTGATCATGCATAGGTAGAAGAGAAGAGCACAGTATCTTCTGATCATGCATAGGTAGAAGAGAAGAACACAGTATCTTGCAGTAGTTCAGCATTTTTTTTTCCAGTTCAAAGCCTTCTAATGACAGCTTTCTGACAAAAAATATAGCTCTGTTTGTCTCAAATTATTATTAAAGTTCTGCAGCCTTTAGTTTGTTCTGGCAATAGTGTGAGATGCATGTCAAATAATTCTACAGACCAAGTATCTTCATTTTTAAAAGTTTTAGTAAAATTCAACGCAAAACAGTTCACACAAAAACTAGAGAAAAAATGATATTAAAGAAAAGAAAAGTTCTTGTTTAAGAAAAGTTCTGTTTAAGGCTAATATATTTTGTTTCATTTTTCTAAGTTTGGTCATACAGTCATACTAGTAGTAGTAGTTTAACATATAAAGCATTAAATGGCCGAGGTCCGGCTTACTTGTCTGAACTTATCATGACTTACAAACCAGAGCGCACATTAAGATCTCAAGATGCTGGTCTGCTTATGGTTCCAAGGATTAATAAAAGAACAATGGGAGGTCGAGCTTTTAGTTACAGGGCCCCTAAACTGTGGAATGGTCTGCCTGCTACTATAAGAGATGCCCCTTCGGTCTTAGCTTTTAAATCCCGGCTGAAGACTCACTACTTCAGTTTAGCATATCCTGACTAGAGCTGCTGATTAACTGTACATACTGCATCTCTGTTGTTAGTCATTAGCACTAAAACATAAGTAACATGATAGTTAGAATTGGATACTGACCCTCACCTATTCTGTTTCTCCTCTCGGTACTCAAATGTGGCACTTGGTGCCACGGCCCACCTGCCAAGTTGTTTTGCCTGCCTAAGGTAAAGTCATCCCTGATGGAGGATCGCAGGAATCGTGAGAAAGAGGGGTCCTTTCATCGGATTGGCTGGCCCAACACTGTTTCAGCCGTGGAATGGCCAAATGGGGGAGGCAGCTTGATGGATGAGGTCTCCAGGAGTCTAAAATTATCCAAATCTTATTATGTGATATCATCTACTGTTAAATTCTGCTCCGTACTTCTAAAAATAATTGATTTTTTATTTTTTATTGAGGATTTGTTCTGTTCTGTGTATTGTATTGTATTGACCCCCTTCTTTTGACACCCACTGCACGCCCAACCTACCTGGAAAGGGGTCTCTGTTTGAACTGCCTTTCCCAAGGTTTCTTCCATTTTTCCCTACTAGGTTTTTTTGGGAGTTTTTCCTTGTCTTCTTAGAGAGTCAAGGCTGGGGGGCTGTCAAGAGGCAGGGCCTGTTAAAGCCCATTGCGGCACTTCCTGTGTGATTTTGGGCTACAAAAATAAACTGTATTGTATTGTAGTGTTATTAGTCCTAATATTTTGTAATCAATTCATGTTAATAAATATCTGTTTGTTTAATGGTGTGCTGTTATTTCTGTTAATATCTAATGTTTATGAATCTGTGACTCTAAACCTAGTGGTACTTAGGTGTGCTTATGTTCTACAGCTCCAAAGTGTATTGTGATAAGAGTAAAGAGTTCATACATCATTGTCAAAACAAATGTCTCTAAAGAACCAGATACCTAATGATACTTGTGATTTGGATCCTATATAGGATAAAAAGATCTAAAATACATGATTGTCATGCTTTGAAGCAGCAAGGAAGAACATCTTTGCCTTGAAGTACATTGGTTCCATATATTGAGCAAGTAGTGCAGAGCCGGACTGCTAGTAAACGGAAGATAGTAACTGATGACTGGGGCACAAAGCAAGGCATATACAGAGAAACTTGAAAAAGATTTCCTTTCCTAGGGTAACTGAGAAGATGTAGTTCCATTAACTTCTAATTCCTTCCACAGTTTCAAAGTATGAATAATCATAAGTCAATAGTTAAACAGAAAATTTGGCAAATGCTATGCGAAATTATTGCAAATTTAGCCTCATCTGTTGTATATTTAAAATCCGAAGCATTTACTTAAATCAAGTAATAATTTTAGTAAAAGAATTGTGTCAACTTTTTTGCAGGACCATAACTTGAAATTCTTCAATGAATTTGATAGGGTGCAATTCACACAATGATATTAGGTAACCAACCATAAAGTAAAATAAAATGATAAAATGTAAATAGGCATACAGTAACACAGTTCATTTAAACCAAGTTCCAAGAGTCTGTCTTAGAAACATTTTGATTAGTGATTCAGAGCCATACCATGATGGAAAGCAGGTATATTGTAAGGCCCACTCATGCACACTATAGCACACACTGTCTTAGGATTAGTTTAGAGTTGTACAATTCAAAAGTCACTGAAAATGTAAATAATTTATTTAAACATTTTAAATGAATGCCAAAATAAAGATTATGGCCGAGCAGTTTATCTCTAACGTTGTTATCTGTCTAAATTCCTGCAAGGTTTCCAATGATTATCTCCTGGAGTATTTTCAATGTACAGTGGGTGAATCAGTATGGCACATTTTTTCCTTATTTGCTGCCTCCTTATACTGTAAGTAACTAGACATTGAAAGTATATATAATAGTTTTTATTCTAAAACATATAATGCTGCCATTTCTTACAGTGATGCCATATTATATTAAGTGGGAATCCTTACTATCCCACAGATATTGTGGTAATAACCAGGATAGAATTCGGGGTGTAGAAGTGATTCAATCACTCCGGTCAAGGGATCTTAATATAATATATTTTACAGAGTTCTGACAAAGCACAGATGTGACTAAAAATGTTAAGTTTAACTTTAGTAGGGCAAATCCTAAAAGACTAAAAGGGATAAACCTGAAAAGGCTTTAAGTGTAGAAACAGTTGAGGAGGAGCAGCACAGTTTTAAAAACATTTTCCATATAACGAAGGACACATTCATCTCAAAAATTGGAATCAGTAAGAAGGGAAACTCCATATTGGGTAAACAAGAAGATGAAAAAGAAGCTGTAATGATTACAAATAGATGTATAAGGTGTATAAGACCAGTAACTCCACTAATCATTGGACTTACGAAAGCATCAGAGCAGCTACTGTATTTAAAAGGATATTAGAGGCAGTTAGAGAGAAATATTCCAGACAAGGTGAAAGATGACCCAAAAAGATTTGTTCAGTATTTTAGTGGTACAAAAATGGTTCAAGGAACACTAAGGGGTAATTAAAATATACAAACAGTGAAAACAATAATGCCATAAACTTTCATTTTTCTTAATTTTTTACTTGTGAAGAAGTGGATAACCTCCCAGCAGTAAAAATCACCACAAAGGAGGTACTGAGTGATTTGGAAATTGGGAAGAGTACTGCTTAGATTAAATAGGCTGAAATTTAACAAATCACCAGGACCAGATAACATTTATTCTGAAGTGCTTATGGAGGTTTTGTGAATGCATATTGTGATCAGTACGGTGCACCACAGTAGGGGGGGCGCACCATCCTGGTTTTAAACAGAAGATATTCTTATTTTACAATACATCCAAATCCTTTCCACAACAGTATAATACAAAATTATCTTGCCTACTTCCACACCTCTTGCCAACTGGATGAAGTCAAGCAGCTTCTTTTAGGCTGGACCAGGGAGTACTTCCGGTGCCACAGCACTGAATTGCGGAAGCACTTCCATGTCACATGGAAGCCCCATGAAACAGAGAGTTCATCTCCCTGCAGCACCTTCTGGTGGCACCCAAGAACCCTGACAGGGTTGTCCCTCAGGACTACACATCCCATGGATCCCTCTGGGTATCCAGACAGGGCCCATACCAGAGGAGCACTACCATCCATTGTACTGAGGGAGAAATTGCTCTGGATAGCCAATCTCCCCTTGTCCATCCATCTTGGCACCTGCAAAATACTGTATAAATATTTAACACATATTTTTAGAAATTGACTTTTTACTGGGGAAATTCCCAAGGACTCTAAAATTGCAAACATTGTCCCATTTTTAAACCATTTTTATAAAAAAAGGTGATTGGATAGATTCAAGTATCTCTAGATCATTAACTTTAACATGCATCATAGGTAAATGAATGTAAGGAATTGTTAGGGAAAAGACTGAGCATTGCATGGCAAGACCAGCAGTGAAGTGAACAGTCAACATGGGTTCAGACAAGGGAGATATTGTTTTACTAATATGCTAGAATTCTATGAAGAAGCAACAAAAGCATATTATCAGAGAGGTGCACATGAAATTATTTGATTTTCTGAAGGCATTTGATAAAGTCCCACATGAGAGACTGGGCATGAAACTAAAAGAAGTGGGAATTCAGGGCATAGTCTGTAGATGGGTGTGAAATTGGCTAAAATGCAGGAAGCAAAAGGACTTTGGAACCTTATCAGAATTATTTGATTTTAAAAGTGGTGTCTCTCAAGGGTACGTCCTAGGGCCATTGCTATTTTCAATATATATAAATAGTAAACCAGTTAAGTTTGCAGAGAGTACTGAACGTGGTGGAATGGTAGCTAAGCAAGAAAGTACCCCAGGAGTCATAATGGACTCATCAGTTTTAACATAGGCCTACATATAATTAAAAAGGCAAAATGAATGTCAGGTTATACAGTATAGCACGATGTATATAGTACAAGTCAATAGAAGTTATGCTTAAGGTATGTAGCTTGTGAGTCCTCACTTGGAGTACTGTCTGCAGTTTCAGTCTTCAGGCTATGAAAAAGACATGGCAACACTAGTTAAAGTTCAGAGAAGAGTGACTAGGCTGATTCTGGGACTGAGAGGTATGAGCTATGAGGAAGGATTAAAGGAGTTGAATTAATGTTTTAAAAATTATGAAAGAAATTGATACAGTGGATCCAAGTTTTTACTTTAAAATTAGTTAAACAATACTACAGGAACACAGTTGGAAACTTGTTTAAAGTAAATTTTTTAACAAATGTTAGAAAGTTTTTCTTCACACAGAAAACCATAGACACAGGAAAAAAGTAGTGTGGTTGGCAATAGGACTTCAAGGACCTTCAAATCTCAATGTGATGTTATTTTGGAGAAATTAGGTAGATAGGATTGGTGAGCTTTGTTGGTTTGAATGGCCTGTTCTCATCAAAGTGTTTCTAATGTTCTTATGTTCTAATATCACATCTACAGTTCTAAAAGTGAGCTTTGCTTACATTTCTTCTTGCTTTACTTTACATTGGGCAGGATAAGATCTCTTCATGAAAGATCACTTCTTCTTCTTTCGGCTGCTCCCGTTAGGGGTTGCCACAGCGGATCATCTTCTTCCATACCTTTCTGTCCTCTGCATCTTGTTCTGTTACACCCATCACCTGCATGTCCTCTCTCACCACATCCATAAACCTTCTCTTAGACCTTCCTCTTTTTCTCTTGCCTGGCAGCTCTATCTTTAGCATCCTTCTCCCAATATACTCAGCATCTCTCCTCTGCACATGTCCAAACCAACACAATCTCACCTCTCTGACTTTGTCTCCCAACTGTCCAACTTGAGATGACCCCCTAATGTACTCATTTCTAATCCTGTCCATCCTCGTCACACCCAATGCAAATCTTATCATCTTTAACTCTGTCACCTCCAGCTCTGTCTCCTGCTTTCTGGTCAGTACCACCGTCTCCAACCCATATAACATAGCTGGTCTCACTGCCATCCTGTAGACCTTCCCTTTCACTCTTGCTGATATCCGTCTGTCACAAATTATTCCTGACATTCTTCTCCACCCATTCCATCCTGCTTGCACTCTGCTTTTCACCTCTCTTCCACAGTCCTCATTACTCTGTACTGTTGATCCTAAGTATTTAACCTCATCCACCTTCGCCAACTCTACTCCTTGCATCCTCACCATTCCACTAACCTCCCTCTCATTTATACACATGTATTCTGTCATGTTCCTACTGACCTTCATTCCTCTCCTCTCTACAGCATATCTCCACCTCTCCAGGGTCTCCTCAACCTGCTCCCTACTATCACTACAGATCACAACGTCATCAGCAAAATTCATAGTCCACAGGGACTCCTGTCTAATCTCGTCTGTCAACCTGTCCATCACCATTGCAAATAAGAAAGGGCTCAGAACCGATCCCTGATGTAATCCCACCTCCACCTTGAATGCATCCGTCACTCCTACCGCAGACCTCACCACAGTCACACTTCCCTCGTACATATCCTGTACAACTCTTACATACTTCTCTGCCACTCCTGACTGCTTCATACAATACCACAACTCCTCTCAAGGCACCCTGTTATATGCTTTCTCCAGGTCCACAAAGATGCAATGCAACTCCTTCTGGCCTTCTCTATACTTCTCCATCAACATCCTCAGAGCAAACATTGCATCTGTGGTGCTCTTTCTTGGCATGAAACCATACTTCTGCTCACTAATCATCACCTCACTTCTTAACCAAGCTTCCACTACTCTTTCCTCTAACTTCATGCTGTGGATCATCAGTTTTATCCCCCTGTAGTTACTACAGTCCTGCACATCCCCCTTATTCTTAAATATCGGCACCAGTACACTTCTTCTCCACTCCAAAGGCACCCTCTCACGTTCCAAGATTCCATTAAACAATATGGTTAAAAACTCCACTGCCATCTCTCCTAAACACCTCCATGCTTCCACAGGTATGTCATCTGGACCAACGGCTTTTCCATTCTTCATCCTCTTCATAGCTGTCTTTACTTCCTCCTTGCTAATCCATTGCACTTCCTGATTCACTATCTCCACATCATCCAACCTCTTCTCTCTCTCATTCTCTTCATTCATAAGCCTCTCAAAGTACTCTTTCCATCTGCTCAACACACTCTCCTCGCTTGTGAGTATGTTTCCATCTTTATCCTTTATTACCCTAACCTGCTGCACATCTTTCCCAGCTCGGTCCCTCTGTCTAGCCAATCGGTACAGGTCCTTTTCTCCCTCCTTAGTGTCCAACTTCTCATACAATTCATCATACACCTTTTCTTTAGCCTTTGCCACCTCTCTCTTCACCTTGTTCCTTATCTCCTTGTACTCTTGTCTACTTTCTGCATCTCTCTGACTACCCCACTTCTTCTTTACCATCCTCTTCCTCTGTATACTCTCCTGTACTTCCCCATTCCACCACCAGGTTTCCTTTCCTCCTTCCTCTGTCCAGATGTCACACTAAGCACCCTTCTTGCTGTCACCCGTACTACATCTGCTGTAGTTTCCCAACTCTCTGGTAAATCTTCACTACCACCCAGTGCCTGTCTCACCTTCTCCCTAAATTCAACCTTGCAGTCTTCCTTTTTCAACTTCCACCATTTGATCCTTGGCTCTGCCCTCACTCTCTTCCTCTTCTTGATCTCCAACGTCATCCTACAGACCACCATCCTATGCTGCTTAACTACACTTTCCCCTGCCACCACTTTGCCGTTTTCAATCTCCTTCAGATTGACTCTTCTGCATTGGATGTAATCTACCTGTGTGCATCTTCCTCCACTTTTGTACTTCACCCTATATTCCTCCCTCTTCTTAAAATATGTATTCACCACAGCAATGTCCATCCTTTTGGCAAAATCCACTATCCTCTGACCTTCTTCATTCCTCTCTTTGACACCATACCTACCCATCACCTCCTCGTCTCCTCTGTTCCTTTCACCATGTCCATTGAAATCCGCTCCAATCACCACTTTCTTTCCCTTGGGTACACTGTTCATCGCTTCATCCAACTCACTCCAAAAATATTCTTTCTCACCCATTGCACACCCAACTTGCAGTGCATATGCACTAACAACATTCATCATCACACCTCCAACTTCCAGCTTCATAATCATTACTCTGCCTGACACTCTTTTCACCTCCAAAACACTCTTGACATTCTGTTCCTTCAGAATAACTCCTACTCCATTTCTTCTCCTATCCACACCATAATAGAACAATTTGAATCCACCTCCGATCCACCTGGCCTTAGTCCCCTTCCATTTAGTCTCTTGTACGCACAATATATCAACCTTCTTTCTTTCCATCATATCTGCTAACTCTCTCCCCTTACCAGTCATACTGCCAACATTCAAAGTTCCTACCCTCAGTTCCACTCTCTTTACCTTCCTCCTCTACTCCTGACTCTGGACACATCTCCCCCCTCTTCTTCTCCTTCTTCTTTTTCGGCCAACAGTAGCCCAATTTCCGCCAGCACCCTGTTGGCTAACAGTACTGGTGGCAGTCGTTGTTAACCCGGGACTCGACCAATCTGATATGGAAATTTGTATTGTTGTCCGCATATTGATTTGGCAAAATTTTACACCGGATGCCCTTCCTGACATAACCCTCCCCATTTATTTTGGCTTGGGACCGGCACAAAGAAACACACTGGTTTGTGCATCCCCTGTGGCTGGTTTCATGAAAGATCACTAATGGGTCACCTAATCACAAATGTATCCTTATTCCAAATGGATTAGGCTTTCTATGGATTTTTCTACACCCTTGCTCACTGTGGAATGGTATTTGAAACTATTTAGTAAGATATTACTGGATAAAACTTTTTACAAATATTTATTTAGCTTTAAACTTTAATTTTCACAGTAATAGTAGTGGTAGCAGCAATGTCATATGTACAGAATACAGTGAAATTCTTACTTGCATGTCTGAGCAATGTGTGATGTGACATCACAGTCTAGTATCATTGTAGATGTGGTTCATATTATGCAAGTTTAGTCTAAGTACTCATATCACTGAATATGACAAACAGTAAGATGAAAACAGAAAAATAATTCCATAGTTTTGTTATCTGTGTTTTCAATGATATGTTTAAAATAAATCTTAACCTTAAAAACAAAAACATGTTGAGTCTCATTTACCACATCAATATATTTTTCTTTAGATTTATTAATCTCAAAACCATATTATGTAATTAAGTTGTCTGTGCAGATATCCTCAAATAAAAATAGCAAATCAAATGACACAAATATAACTGAAAAAAAAATGCTGTGGCATATTATGCCTCACTTTGAACACACGGCTTTATAATGGCAAGTTTGAAGTTATAAAATTGCTTAAAGTAAATAAGCAAACAGTACAAGAACACTGACATTTGCAATGAAATGAATATGTGTTTAAACAGAAAATGTTAATAATCCTAAAAGAGAAAACCTGATGAATGTAATCTGTTTTGCCATTATCATCTTGAGAAATATAATTTGTTGACACATTTTAAATGATTAAACTGGTACTGAATGTTTTAAGCACCATAGCTTTGTCCATACTTCTGGCATAAGTTGAAAGCTGACAATGTTTGTACTGTGATAGTTGCAGAATTTCATTTTTCAATCCCTTATATCTTGTTTTCAGCAAAATAAAACAGACCTCACTTTATGCTTCGGTTTAAATCAAAGATAATTTTACATTAGCAAAGTGTTGTCATATTGATGCTTATATGTCTTATAATTTATCAGCATTAATATAGCAGGAATCATTCAGGTGCAGATTACCAAAGAACTTCTCAGGGAAAGACACTAAATGAGTCTAAAAATCTTGGGGCAAAAACATTGCATTTTCAACAAAATTCTAAGTTTAAGGAACATAATGTCTTGTAATGCATTACAATATTATCTATACAGTACTTCGTTGTAATTATTGCTAGCCTAGCCTATTTCTTATTGAAATAATATTTAACGTCAGTAAGAAAGCAGTCATATCCCTCAAAACTGTCGCACAGTAATGCAAAACATGTCCATGCACTAAACAATTCCAAGTAAGACTAAACAAAGGGGTATGTCATTTTTGGTAATGAAAGAAGATGTGGACCTTGAGATGCAGACTTAAATTACATTTTTAAGACATATATCTAGTAAGTAAAATAATTACATTTACAGTACCACATTGTACTCATTTTTACTTTATTTCAATTTTAAAGTAAGAAGTAAATGTTTTTATAAAAATTAAAAGAAAAGCATGGTAAGTGTTGTGCTTCTTGTAGTGTGACATGAAAGAAAGGAAAAATCAACTGTTTGCTGGACATAAAAAAATATTTTTTCAGAATTATTTTTGCATTTCTTAATGTATGTGGCAAATCCATCCATTTTCCAACCTGCTGAATCTGAACACAGGGTCACGGGGGTCTGCTGGAGCCAATCCCAGCCAACACAGGGCACAAGGCAGGAACCACAGGACACACACTAGGGCCAATTTAGAATCACCAATCCACCTAACCTGCACGTCGTTGGACTGTGGGAGGAAACCGGAGCGCCCAGAGAAAACCCACGCAGACAACATGCAAACTCCGCGCAGGGAGGACCCGGGAAGCGAACCCAGGTCCCCAGGTCTCCCAACTGCAAGGCAGCAGCGCTACCCACTGCACCACCATGCCGCCCTATGTGGCAAATGTTCTTCAAAAATAAAGGAGAATTCATATTCCATTTTTTTATTAACTTATTTTTAATCGCATATTGCATAATTGCTATAATATCAGATATTATGTAAATAAAAAGTGAGGGTAAATGTTTAATAGACATAGATTAAAGAGTTTCAATATTTCACATACCCAGATTGATTCTTAAAATACATGGTCACTGCCAACCTGTTAGAAGTTCACATCAACCACTATGGCACAGGATGTCTAAGGCTGATTTGAAAGGAGCTACAGAGATATTGAAGTTTGCTTGAATAGAGGAAAGTATTTCAGAGGTATATGGTGAAAATCAGGCCTCCCATTTTAGAAACATAATGCACATTAAGTCAGTTTTCATGTGTACTACTTTGTAGTCCATGCATACACTTATACCTAGAAGTCTTCATATGGCATTTGACAACTTCTGTGCCAACATTAGCTCACAAATATTTCATTAATTCTATAATGAATCCTAATCATCTACCACTAACCAATTAATTCTACCTGCAACTATGAAGGAACAGCTGCAGATCACAAAGCCATGTTACTACCCTGAAGTGTAAATATCTTAAAGGTACACAGTTTTTCACTAGCCTGCAAAACCTTTCTCAGATTTAATTGGTATTTGTTTTAGATCAGTAGGTGTATTTTTTTGCCAAATTCCTTTCTAAATTCTACCCAATACTGCACTGCTAACAGTGTATAAAATAAAATGTGTTTCTAGTCTGGACCTTGCTAAAGTGTGTTTAGGTCTGAGATTCAATCTGATGTTTTGCGTCTATATTCTTGTGGTGCATAAGAGTTGTAGTGAATTATTTGCACTGACAGTGACAGCATTCTTTCTGCACCTAGTACCGGTACCTTTGGAGTATGGTTTTATGTTTACTATAAAGAAATATGCATATATGTACTGCTTAGGATAATAGGATGGAGTGTATTTGTCATCCCTAGCTACTCATATAATTAATTCTGCTTATTGAAAATTTCGTTTGCAAGCAGCAGTGACTTATTCTTAATGTATGCTGCTGTAGTGAAACTTGTTGCTTTTTTTAAAGAAAATCATTACTTGCTAAATTACTATCTCTGTGGATACACTGAAATAATGTGTAACCCAAAAAAGTTATATTTCCTAATCCCCAGGAATACTAAACATATTAAAAGCAGGCAGCATATTGTGTGAGTCAGTAAAAACAAATGTCCAAAGATTGTAGCCTATCTTATAGGCATACTCTGTTTGATACATAACTTATAAACCAAACGGAGAACAAGTTCATAGGTAAACTGAATTCACAGGAGGAATAAGAAATATTCAAAAGGTCAGTTCAGCCATTCTTAAACAACTCTCAACTTAAAGGCTAATGCTGTGATATGATGTGTTGTAAAACATAAAGGAGTCAGAACCAGGACAGCAAACAGCTTGGTCCTTTTTAGAGGCTAACATATCTCTGAATATAAGGTCAGGAGCATGTAAGATATTGTGTAAAATGAGTGAAATGGAGCCCTAGTCAAAGAGCATGTAAGACAAAGTACCTTTGAAAGGAAGAGTAGAAAGATTGACAGGACAAGAAAATAAGTGAATAAGAGCACAGGGCTCAAGATGGAGGAGAAAAGTCAAAAGAAGGGAAGTCATTATAAGGCTAACTTTAGAGATGTCCTTCAGACAACTGGGAATAGACTGTTAAAGAAAATACTCTCTCTAGAGGAGTAATGAAATATAATATTTTACAGTAATCAGATGAAGTTATTTTAAAATAGTGCATTAAATAGTAGAATAGCTTACAGCACATCACCACTTTTCAATTGTGCAGCAGTACAGAGAATGTTAGTTAATACAGATGAAATGTAGCTGAGATATAATAACATTATATGCTTAACAAGCTTGAGACAAATATTTCATATAGCAAAGATTTAATCAACAAGCCTGAGACATACATATTTATAAAAGTGTTTTCAAAAACAGCTGTTATTTATTGTGTAACAGGTTATCATAATGCCTTAGCCTTGATGCCAGCAGTAAACAGGTGTTTTTAATAGCCAGCTCTCACAGAATCTTTTACAAAACATCGTGCTCTGCCGTTATTTCAAGTAGGAATCATGAGATGTTTATCCAGGTGAATTAAAAAGTAAACAGTCGTGCCATGTGAAAACTGGGTATAGTTCAGTCATTGTGTTAGAAATCAGTGATCTAAGACAAGCTACTTAAAAAAGCAGAAATACATTCTTAAATATAATTTATACTGTGCATAGTGCATCAAAAGTAGCGGTGGTAAATACAGAGCAGCTGACTGGACAAGCTGACTGCAGAGACATTAAGTAAAAGGCACTTGTAACAGGAAGGTGGACCCATTCAGGATCTTTTCTGAAATCATATTACAAGTGTATTTATTTTAAAAATAAAACAACATAATGTTTCAAATGATTAGAAAAGACAGGAAACCTTCAACGTTCTGTATCTACCCACACAGGTGACTCAGCTGCTTTCTAACCTCCCAAGTACTTCAAAATATTTTTACCTCCTCTCTCATTCTGTCCAGTTCTGGTCTCTTTCTTTATCCAGTGAGTCTTTAAACCAGCTCTTTTTGTAACTGTAAACTCAGACACCCCTCTGGCCTGAGTTGGGATTAAACCCCTTCCAAGAGTCACTTCTGCGCTCAGGGACAGCCCATCTAGAAATACAGGAACACCAGGAAACAGCTTGCTCTGTGGTGTTCTTACACTCTTTAGAAGTCAGGAGGACGTAAAGGAGTCTCTTAACTGGCTATTTGCTAGCAGCATAGAGTTCTAATTTCTCCTGGCAAAGTTAAATAGTTTTATGACACAAAGCCTTTAAGGATGACGTCCAATACAATATGGAGTTGCATTTTGTTGTGATGGAGTGGATACATTGTAATTTTCACATGGTCCTTAGTGTATGTAGTTTTGCTCTGACAGCAAGCATACTGACAGGACCATTTTTTGTGAGAACACGTGGTGGCAGCCCTCCTGGGTTACATCGGGGCGCCAGAGTCAGGACGACGAAGGTTGTAGACTAGGCAAATGCAAATTCCTGACACAAACCTGAAATTGAAAACTTTTTGTGAACACCAGACAGCAATGATACTGATAGCATCATTAACAGCCATATTATAATTTACTAAAAGAGAATTTAAAAATGCTTGATCCTATCTGGAGGTGCTGGGCTGCATTTTTCTAACTAAAACTTACAAGGTGGCTAAAGAGCATATTGACTTGGAACTAGTGCTGCTCCCAGCACTACTGTAAATCATCTTATTACCAATTGTTATTAGGTTTATATTGATACCTACTGCTAGGACATTAAATGTAATACAGTCTATTTTGGTGTAATGAAAGTGCCCCAAATAATTAATTGCATATACTACAATAAATGTAAACATTCTTTTTATTACATTTGTGCTTTTGTTGTTGCAGGTTGGCACATCCACCTTAGTCAAAGTCTGTCGGATAATTAGGCTAATCAGACACTACCACTATGCATCCTACTGTGTGGTATGGCACATGCTAGTGTTTATAGCTTTAGTCTAATCATAATAATCTGTTAGGTACCTAAGTGTTTCAACTACCCTGGCATCTCATTCCATGGTCAAGAGAAGGAGTAGCCTGGTACATGTAGCGGAATCGTGTCCTATAGCATGAAGCACTGGAAAAAGAGAATTGAAAGGTTTTTGGTTATAATGATTATAGTAGTTTATTGCAGAGGGATAAGTAAGAAATGCCATTGTAGTATCAATAACCAGACCTGCAGCTTCTGAGAATAATGAGAACATATCTTGTTGGTGCAATATATGATCAGTCTACAGTAGGTATAAGTGTTGAAACCATTCCTTTTGCAAACAGGCAAGTCATTCCACAGTTTGCTGCAATGAATAAAAACTCAAGTGAACATGTTTTATCTCCTGAACTTAAATTCCTAAGGGTTATATGTAGTTGTCTGTAAGTCAAGCAAGATGACAAAGATAAAGAGTCGGAGTACCAGCCTGGTAATCCTGTATAACTGAATTGCAAAAAAAAAAAAAAAAAAAACCACAAAAGCTGCAGAGATGTCTTTTCAGATTCAAGTTCCAGATTGAACTGACAAAGATTGGTGAAGCTTCTGGTTTTCAGTCCTTCTGGCAGGAAGAGGCAGGTCCAGGTGGTTGGGCACCAGAAGTGGCGTCAGACGTGTTAAAGCTGTCAATCATCCAGTCTGCAGAGGTAAAAGGCATTACGGCACAGCGGCAACCCCTAGTGCAGTAGTAAAATTACAGTCACTACAGCCCTGCAGTTTTTCCCAATGCGCATGTGTGTGACAGGTCTAAAATAGACAAATAAAACATCTACAGAGTTCCATGGCTGTGATAAGAGCAGCTGCATGGTATAAGTGTCATGTGTACATGAAACATTTGTCATTTATGCATCAGTGGCAAACTTATATTGTTACTGGTGTAAAGGATCACACACATGGATGGGCATCCCAGCCGGGACTAGTACTTTTGCATTAAACGGCCAGGAGGCCAATATGACAGAATGATGTAGGGAGGCATCGTTTCAAAATTATATGCCTCCACAGCACACTAGATGGCAACATCCCTGGGCTTCACAACCCATTCCAATACCCACCATGAATTCATGGATCTTATAGTGTAGTTAGGCAGTCCTGCTGGGATCTGTGGGTACCACCAGAGGGTGCTACAGGGAGTTGTGTCTCCTGCTTTAGAGAACTTCTGATTGACTCAGTTGGGCAGCTGAATTCACTAGCTGCAATTGATTTATGTCTTTTTTGGGTACTCCTGAGAGGAGAGCGTTACAATAATCTAGTCGACTGAAAACAAAAGCATGGATTAATTTCTCAGCATCTTGCAATGTTATAAGGGGTCTAACTTTTGCTATATTTCTTAAGTAGAAAAATGCTGTCCTAGTAATCTGATTAATATGTGATTTAAAATTCAGGTCAGAGTCAATAGTTACCCCTAAATTCTCAACCTCTGTTCAAAACGCATCTAGTTTGTTTCTAATAACCTCATTTTATCCATTGTTGCCAATCACTAAAATTTCTGTTTTCTCTTTATTTAGTTTGAGAAAGTTACTACTCATCCATTCAGAAACATAAATAAGACACTGTGTCAGTGAATCAAGACAGTCGATGTCATTGGCATAGCTGTGGTAGCTCACGTTATGCCCCGAGATAATCTGACCTAACGGAAGCATGTAAATTGAAAAGAGCTTCGGACCCAGGATAGAGCCTTGTGGAACACCATATATAATATCATGTGTCTTTGAAGTATAATTACCACAACTTACAAAGAATTTTCTACCTGCCAGGTAGGACTCAAACCAATTTAAGACACTGCCAGAGAGGCCCACCCACTGACTAAGGCGATTTCTAAGAATATTGTGATCAATGGTAGCGAATGCGGCACTCAGATCTAAGAGAATGAGAACAGATAAATGGCCTCTGTCTGCATTTACCCGCAAGTTATTAACTATTTTAATGAGTGCAGTTTCTGTACTGTGATTTGTTCTGAAACCCTACTGAAACTTATCAAGAATAGCATGTTTATTGAGGTGATCATTAAGCTGCATAATGACTGACTTCTCTAGAATTTTACTTAAGAAAGGCAGGTTAGAAATAGGTCTAAAATTTTCAAAAGCAGAGCAGTCAAGATTATTTTTTTTGAGCAGGGGTTTAACTACAGCATTCTTAAGACTGTATCTAATGACGAGTTTAATATGTCAAGAATACTATCAATTAGTACGCCTGATACTTCTTTGAAAAAACTTGTTGTTATTGGGTCGAGGACACAGGTGGAGGGTCTCAGTTGAGAAAGTATTTTATATAAATCAGGTAAATCTATCCTGGTGAAAGAATTTAATTTGTTTAAAATGGAGTACCGGGGTTTAAGTGGTTCAGTATTGGGGAGATGTACTATATTATTTCTAATATCATTAATTTTTTGATTAAAAAATACAACAAGAAGTATAGAGAAGGCCAGAAGGAGTTGCATTTTGTCTTTGTGGACCTGGAGAAAGCATATGACAGGGTGCCTCGAGAGGAGCTATGGTATTGTATGAGGAAGTCGGGAGAGGCAGAGAAGTACGTAAGAGTTGTACAGGATATGTACGAGGGAAGTGTGACTGTGGTGAGGTCTGCGGTAGGAGTGATGGATGCATTCAAGTTGGAGGTGTGATTACATCAGGGATCGGCTCTGAGCCCTTTCTTATTTGCAAAGGTGATGGACAGGTTGACAGACGAGATTAGACGGGAGTCCCCGTGGACTATGATGTTTGCTAATGACATTGTGATCTGTAGTGATAGTAGAGAGCAGGTTGAGGAGACCCTAGAGAGGTGGAGATATGCTCTAGAGGGGGGAGGAATGAAGGTCAGTAGGAACAAGACAGAATACATGTGTGTAAATGAGAGGGAGGTCAGTGGAATGGTGAGGATGCAAGGAGTAGAATTGGATGAAGGTGGATGAGTTTAAATACTTGGGATCAACAGTACAGAGTAATGGGGATTGTGGAAGAGAGGTGAAAAAAAGAGTGCAGGCAGGATGGAGAAGACTGTCAGGAGTAATTTGTGACAGACGGGTATCAGCAAGAGTGAAAGGGAAGGTCTACAAGATGGTAGTGAGACCAGCTATGTTATATGAGTTGGAGACAGTGGCACTGACCAGAAAGCAGGAGACAGAGCTGGAGGTAGCAGAGTTAAAGATGCTAAGATTTGCACTGGGTGTGACGAGGATGGATAGGTTGGGAGGCGAGATTGTGTTGGTTTGGACATGTGCAGAGGAGAGATGCTGAATATATTGGGAGAATAATGCTAAGGATAGAGCTGCCAGGGAAGAGGAAAAGAGGAAGGCCTAAGAGAAGGTTTATGGATGTGGTGAGAGAGGACATGCAGGTGATGGGTGTAACAGAACAAGATTCAGAGGACAGAAAGATATGGAAGAAGATGATCCGCTGTGGCAACCCCTAACAGGAACAGCTGAAAAAGATAATAATCAGCTCTACTCTAAAGTTATTGATGAGCTAATATCTTAAGAAATGAAAACAACAGAGCAAATGAGTTCTTAAATGGTGTTAGAACCTTCCAACATCGTCTTCTTAGAACCTTCCAACATCGTCTTCTTAGAGAGCATATCTGAAAAAGGAATATTCTCAGCTGCTCAGCGGATTACTGTGATATTCTCCATCTACATCTAAGAATGTATAGCTTGGTGGGTGATGCTGCAAAGTGAACTACTCAGAATAGAATCTTGGATTTCAAAGTTGTTTTCAAAAACACCATGTCCTTAAACAAGTGAAAAATTTTGCCCAAAGCCAAAAATCATATACTTCTTATTTGTGATCAAATTTATATTGATAAAAAGAAAAAGGAATACAGCAAAAGAAAAACAACAATAATAACTGATTTGTGGGCTATATAGGAACAAAAACATAATACACCCCCACCAGCACCTACACATTCCACATGTAGTTCTTTTTTAATCTTGGCAAAGCTGATCTAATTATCTGTGATACATTTGAATGCATGTCTGATGGATTTACCCTGAAGCAGTAGCACATGCCATCAACCCACAATGTTGAGGTGCCTCAAGTTTTGATCAAAACTGGCTAGTGTTAGAGATGTATTCATATTATTTTCTATAGCATTTCACCTTACTTGACATTTACTATGGTCGCTGACATCTTGTAGCTGCAGAAACAACCTGGATGCCAGCATTTTGTGGTTATTTTGTGGTATGTGATGTTGGCACAACTGAACTATGAAAGAAGATTGCATGCACTTCAAAGCGTCCAAGCTTAGACATCACTAAGTGAAGATTTTAGTGAGCGAAGTGAGCAAAATCTGAACACGTTTCAGAATTAGACTACAGGCTTTAGATATATTTTTGTTTCAGCTGTGAGTTTAGTTTGTCCTTATAAAGCAGTGATACTTTATAGAAAGGGTTGCAGACAGGGAAATAGCATTTCATTTTGACTTTTGAGTTAGTTTTGTCTAGTTAACATAGTGAAATATAAAACATATTGAAGTTCATTGACTCTGTTAATGTCTTTGATAACTTCTCTTTTTACTGTTAAAGGAAAACATTTCAAAATATGTAACATTCATTTCAACATCCTTTGAAAATAATTTTTCTATAGTCTTAATGAAAATGTCATCTAGCACAGGGACTGCTTTTCTTGTAATTAATTTTTTCATCCTTTAGAATGCAGCACTGTGTTGAGAAACCCAAATATGCACACTTAAGCATTTTTGTAGCCCCCACAATGCACCACCATCCATATCAAGGCTCCATGTAAAGTCTGACAAGTAGTTTCCAATGTGTGGTAATGCTTGACTTTTACCATTTGGCTATATTTTGTTATTTACAATGGTAATCTAATTTGATTTCATTATAAATGAAGAGATGACCAAAGCCAAAATGTCACCAATGATTTTTGTGAATCATGTGATACATCAGTTTTACACTAGAAACCATGTTAGGCTCAGCTACTGCCAAAATACAAGAAGATAAAGCTTGTAGTGTCTAAACTTTAGATAGATAGATAGATAGATAGATAGATAGATAGATAGATAGATAGATAGATAGATAGATAGATAGATAGATAGATAGATAGATAGATAGATAGATAGATAGATAGATAGATAGATAGATAGATAGATAGATAGATAGATAGATAGATAGATAGATAGATAGATTTGCCCCAAAGGGGAAACTTATCTTTTTTTCAGAAGCTCAAGAAATCAACAACAACAATCTTCCCCAAAAATACCAATAAGAATTATAAAAAAAAAAGAAGGAACTTCTGACTTTGCTATAGATAAGAGAGCAGTCACAGTAAGGCATTATATAGGCATATTATGTAGGCATCGGTATATAGGAGCCCCAGTAGTATTTCTTGACACATTTCTTCTGAATAATTAATTGGCTGAAAGTCTTCGGTATTAGTGTATCAGAGAGTCGATGTGCAGCATTGTTCATAATGGCACTCAGTTTTGTTTTCCTACTCTCCTCACCTACTACCTCTATCTATCCCAGAACTGAGCCTGCCTTCTTAATTAGCATCTTGATGTGGTGGGCCTTTTTGGTTGTGATGTTACCAGCCAAACATGCCACTGCGAAGAAAACTGAACTGGCTATCACAGAGTTATAAAGTATGTAATGGATGTCCCTACCCTCATTAATGGGACACAGTCTCCTAAGAAAAATTAGTTAGATTTGCATTTACCAGAAGGTGTCACTGAAAACTTCATATTTGCATTTATTTATGCAGTCAAGTTGAACATATAGACAACAATAGCTTAATTAGGTTTATATTTAAACATGGTTGGCATAGTGGTGAGTGTTGCTGCCTCAAAGGTCTAAGTTCAAATCCTTGCCTGAGAAATGTTTGTGTCGACTTTGCATGTTTTTTACAGATCTGCTTCAAATTTGCATACAGTAATTTTGTCCCACATGTCAAAAATGTACATGAAACTCAGTATTGGCCTGGTATGGGTATGTAAGTGAATGCCCTAGAATGGACTGGCGTACGGTGCAAGATACATTTGTGCCATGTGGTATATGGTGCCAGGATAGGCCATTCCTTCCCACGTTCTTGATTTGGAATAAAAATGTTCTGGAAAATGAATGAAATATATATATATATATATATATAAATATAAGCCCGGAAATAGCCGCAATTATTTTTCTTTGGTTCTCCTGTGAAGAGAAGAGGCTCAGGTAAGTACCACGTGACAATCCTTCCCCTCACGATATTTCACTCACCTTTGAGCTTTTTGACTGCCTCCTAATCGCACGTGTGTGACAATATATATATATATGAAAGTGTTTGAATGTATGCATTATAGTAGTCCATGTACTTTTCTTGCACTTTTTATTTTTTACTTTGTTGTGTGTGTACACTTAACTTTCAATTGCATCTCCCCATCACCTGACTGTCATGACTGGCCTGAGCTCTTACCCTATATTAATTTTCTGTCTTATCTTGTTAAGCCAATTATTTGTGAGTTATCATGCTCAGTTTTAGTTCCTTCCCAAGTAGAAGACTAATATAGACTTACAGTTTAAACCTTCTTTTATATTCTTATGTTATAGAACGTATTAAATGATAGAGAAGTTGGATGTATTAATAAGGCCACAGTAATGCAGATACTTTAGTTGCTAATCCTTATTGTTTTGCTAAGCAATGAGTGTTGTCCCATAGGCGGCCACCACAGTTAATGGAACAAATAAAGCATCTGACAATGTTCATTAACAGACAAATGGATTTTCAGTATGCTAAATTGTACCCACACACAATGAACATAATTATTAATACAGAAAACAAAATCTCCCCCTCCTCAGTCCTAGATGATATGAATTTATTATGGCATTTTAGTCAACATAGCTTTGATAGCAATTTTCAATTGCATAGTACCATTGAAGGTAAAAATGAACCTTAAAATGAGGCACAAATAACATGAAACTTTAAACTGCACCACTCTGCTCGACCTGTGTGTAGTCTCCAGCCTCTACTTCCACATTATCTGTTGGATGGGACAGCTTTAAGCAATAATTCCCAGTGCACAGTACAGAGAATGTATTAGATTCACACTCCTGAAACATTAAATAAAATTCACAGATGTGTTTATAGACATTCAGAGCTGTGGTGAGCCAGATCCTATCCCAGGAGGCAAGAACACACAGCCACACTCACATTGGGCTAATTTGGAATCACAGATTATGTTAATCCATACTTCTTTGTTGATCTGGGAGGAAAACTGAAACACCCAGTGGAAGTCCCACACAGACATGTGAAAGTGTAAACTGTACATGGTACTGGATATTAACCAAGGACGCTAGATCTATGAGGCAACTACCTCATTACCATGCTGACCTGCACCCAAAATATATGCTATTGTTGCTCCTGTATATCAAACCTTAGATTAACCTTTTCAGAAATGTTGTCATGTGTGAAAGATCAACTCTGTACATCTTGCATGCATACCCAAACTTCAAACTTCATGACTTGAAAATCCCACACGCCATCTCCAGGTTTTTGCATCAATCTGCCTATTGGATTCAAAGTCAACCTTAATTTCCCCTTCTCTTAGCATTAAAGCCTTCTTTTTGGCTGTGTATCCTGTTAATGCAGGGCCTCAGCATGTGTGCTGACTGCCAGTGTCCCACACCGTGTCCTTGACTTTGATTCCCAGGCATTTTAAATTTGCTTTGGCATCTCTAATCTCTGCAGTTTTGGCCATTTATATAATTATCCACATGAAGCAACAAATTACTAATTAAATCCAGGTAAGACTAAATTTAAATCAATTAGTGCAATACATTCAACAGAAAAAGTAAACCGGAGAACAAAATCCAACAAACATTGCAGCACTTGTGAAAAAGGTAAATTGCTACTTTTAGTAATTTATTAAAATCTTATACATTTTCTGAAATAACTATTTACTGTTGTGCTTATTCTTTGTATTTTCTACAGACATTTATTTACTGACTAGCAAAATACCCGCGCTTCGCAGCGGAGAAGTAGTGTGTTAAAGAGGTTATGTAAACATATATATACATATACATATATACATATCTACATATACACATATCTACATATACATATATATACATATATACATATATATATATATATATACATATACACATCCACATATATATACATATATATATATATATACACATATCAACATATATATATACACATACATATACACACATACATACACACACACATATACATATATACATATACACATACATACATACACATACATATATATACACACATACATACATACATACACACATATATATATATATACACACATACAGACACATATATATACATATACATATTTAAATATCTACATATATATATACATATCTACATATATATATATATATACACATATATATACATATCTACATACATATATATATATATATATATATATATATATATATATATATATATATATATATAGCCAAATCCCTGTGCTTCGCAGCGGTGAAGTACTGCTTTTAAATTTTTATTAAGAAGAAAAGAAAACCTTTTTAAATTGAGGGAAAATATACCAATAACAATTTGTTAAGGATCTGTTTTTTTGTGAAGCTGCCTTTACACAGCCTCTCAGATGTTTTATAAACGAACGCCATATAAGGCCGTCCTTTCTCCTTGCTTAGCGGTTCTGTATTGTTTTATTGTTCGTTTATTACGATTGTTATAGTTATTGTGTAGGTTTTTGAGACTCAGTTTTCTGTTCAGGTACCCATTTCCTTTATGTAGTCCGCGGATTCTCCGCTATTTTTTGTTCGTTTATTACGATTACAGTAATCCCTCATCTATCGCGGGGGTTACGTTCCAGAGCCCCCCGCGATAGGTGAAAATCCGCGAAGTAGCGACCTATATTTATTTTATTATTTATACATATTTTAAGGCTTTATAAACCCTTCCCACACTCTTATAAACCTTTCTCGCTCTCTTGTTAACCTTTCCCACACTCTTATAAACACTTCCTATGCTCTTAAACTTTCTACATTCTTAAACACCTCAGACCAACACTGCACACTGCACGCAGCGATCAGACGTCAATGTGTCTGCACTCGCTTTGTGAAGGGGGGCAGCTGAACTCTCAGCAGAGCAGAAATGGACTTTGTGCTGCTTCTGCCAAAATGCCTGCTTGTCGCTCTGCGCGTTCGGAAGGAGGAGGAGGAGGAATGGGGGTGTGTGACTGCTGAACTCACGTTCGCTCAACCCCCCCCTTCCCCCCCCGGAGGCGCACGCTCCTGCCACTTCGCATTGTCAAGGGGGTGGGGAGCTGAATGAACGCTAAGGAGAAGTGGACTTTGTGCTGGCTTTGTGCTGCTTGTCGCTCTGCGTGTCAATAATTTAAAAGCCTGTACAATCAGGCTTTTAGGTGTACATCACCTATTTTCCTGTCTCACTGTCTTGTCTTGCGTGAAGTTAAAATGTTTTATAATAGTGAGATGTTACTCATATCCTTAGCCCGACATCCACATATCATATGTGTTAACAAAGTGTGTTTTATAAGTTTACATGTGTTTGAAGCATGTGGGATGGGTATTTTAAGGCTTAAACTATAAAAATGTTTATTTATATGGTCTTTCTATATCGCGGATTTTCTCCTGTTGCTGATGGGTCTGGAACATAACTTTCGCGATAGGCGGGCAATCACTTGTATTTAAAAACCCGCGAAGTCGTGAATCCGCGAAAAGTGAACCGCGAAGTAGCGAGGGAATACTGTATAGTTATTTATTGATTCCCTTCTTTAGCTGACTGCCTGCTCATATAAGGCGCTCTGCTGTTTTTTTGTGAAGCAGAGTTTACACAGCTTCTCCGCTGTTTTATAAACGAACGCCATATAAGGTCATCCTTTTTCCTTGCTTCGCCAAAGAAGCAGCCTTTTTGTTTAATCCACGGGTTCTCCGCTGTTTTATTGTTCGTTTATTACGATTGTTATAGTTTTCTTTGTATACCACGTTGTTAGTTCAGCACTCCGGTTGTAATATGACCAAGCTGTGCAAGCTTACTGTTGAGAATGCAACGTATAGTTGTACAGGAGAAAAGCAATCTTGCCTCAATTCAATGGCAACCTTTTGTAGGTCTATGAACTTAATTTAAACTTTAGGTTTACACGGTGCTTTGTTTCCGAAGTACCTGCACTCATGAAAATGTCTGTATGCATCAGTCGCTTCATATCTTTTCCTACATTATCAATTGTGTAATGTGTTTTTTGAACAGGTTTGATTCATCGAAGTGATCACTCGTGCTGCGCTCAGTCAGTTCACGTGAGCCGCTCTCTTGTGTGATGTTGCGATGTCCACGACTTTATTTAATGTTAGCTAAGACCCGGCACTTAAAAGTTTCTCACTACAGCAATTTTAACTCAGTTACAAAGTGATCCAAAGTCTCGTTTATACCTCGTGTCTTCTCATTAAACTTGTATGTCACGAATATGGTATTGCAAACGGCAGTGGGAGCGTTTCTGTAAACTTAATTTAAACTTACGGTTTACACCATGCTTTGTTTCCGCAGTAGCTGCACTTATGGATATGCTTGTATGCATCACTCGCTCGCTTCTTATTGTTTTGCTGCCTTCTCAATTGTGTAATGAATGTTTTCTTCAGAGCTCTTTGGGGCTCTTCCTTGTTTTCTACGTACTGTGTTCACAGTCAGTTCACGTGATTACGTGGGAGGCGTGATGACGAGATACGCAACTCCGCGTCCCACGGCCATCGAGCTGCAGTCTATTACAGTATATGGACAAAAAAGAGGTTCCAGTTATGACCATTACACGTAGAATTTTGAAATGAAACCTGCCTAACATTTGTAAGTAAGCTGTAAGGAATGAGCCTGCCAAATTTCAGCCTTTCACCTACACGGGAAGTTGGAGAATTAGTGATGAGTGAGTCAGTCAGTGAGTGAGTGAGTGAGTGAGTGAGTGAGTGAGTGAGTGAGTGAGTGAGTGAGTGAGTGAGTGAGGGCTTTGCCTTTTATTAGTATAGATTTGAGTCAAGTTGAGTCAAGTTAAGTCAAGTGGCTTTATTGTCCTACAACGCGTACGCTGTATTGCAGCATACAGTGACATGAAATAACACTCTCCAGGACCGTATTGCAAGTGCAATACAGGTAAAGAACTATACTATAAATAAATAAATAAATAAAAATAGATAGTAATTTAAAATTCCTCTTAACAATAAGCCATGTTGCAGATTCATTTATTCAGTCCACTGATCATGGGTGGTTTAAACGATTTCTAGTTAGTTTTGGCTAATGATTTTTATGTGTTATACAATTAAATATATGTTCATAGCCATGAAAGACTGTAAGTGCTAGCTCTGATCCTAGTAAGACACGCCTGAAAAAAACCCTGATGGTTTCTTGCAAGTGGCATCTTCACTAAGAACCTGAACCACCACCTCATGTCAATTCAAAGGAGCACTAACTCTATTTTGTGCTCCACAAAAACTGCTTAGATGTTTTCTCTCTCTTGAGTAGAGTAAATTCTGTTGTTGTGTAAAGCACAGTAACCAACATATCCTTAAATTAAAAGCCAACAGCAGGCCAACACAGAGCACACTCATTGTTACTCACTCATACTGGGACAATTCAGAGCCAATCCATGTCAGTGTGATGTTGAAGGAAACTGGAGTACCCAAAGAACATCCACATAGTCACAGAGAAAACTTGCAAATTGCACACAGGTAAAGACATAGTTAGGAGTTTAATTCAGGCCCTTGAGCTTTGCAGCAGCTCTAACCACTGAACCAAACAAATGCAAAATTTCAGCCACTTTCTTCCCTTTCTATTAATTTGCAAGCAGATCAACAGCTTTCTGCTCTGAAATCAGCTTTCCCTTCACAAGGCTAACACTTTTGAAGTTGTAGTGACATCATTCAATTGGCTATACTCATTTTGTACTTAAAGTTATTTGTAAAGTAGTTGAACTGCTTCCCAAGAAGCAAATGCTGCTACATTACCAAGAATCAGCAGATTGTTCTTAGAAACACTGTTACGGCTTGAACATTTTAGCACATCATGTTTTGAACAGATCTACAATATTTAAGAGTAACATATATGGAAGATGGCAGCACAGTGGCGCAGTGGGTAGCGCTGCTGCCTCGCAGTTGGGAGACCTGGGGACCTGGGTTCGCTTCCCGGGTCCTCCCTGTGTGGAGTTTGCATGTTCTCCCCATGTCTGTGTGGTTTTCCTCCGGGCGCTCCGGTTTCATCCCACAGTCCAAAGACATGCAGGTTAGGTGGATTGGCGATTCTAAATTGGCCCTAGTGTGTGCTTGGTGTGTGGGTGTGTTTGTGTGTGTCCTGCAGTGGGTTGGCACCCTGCCCGAGATTTGTTCCTGCCTTGTGCCCTGTGTTGGCTGGGATTGGCTCCAGCAGACCCCCGTGACCCTGTGTTCGGATTCAGCGGGTTGGAAAATGAATGGATGGATATATGGAAGATCACCAACAGAGCTTTTCTTAAAGACGTTGTTACTGATGAAAGAAATAATTTGTCCAAAATTGAATTCACAGCAATCAATGTTTTACTTTACACGTTTTAAAAAAAAATCACAAAACAAATTTAATTTCCAGCAAAATCTGTGCCATTACGTTTGGAGAAACAGCCGTACTGTAGCCACAGGTTCTTCCAATTGTTCACGTTTTGCTGCTTGATGAGCCACAACTCAAAGGAACGAGAATAATTTTTAAATGAGATAATGGAAAGGAGGCCAAAACTACGCTACATACAATACTATGACTAACTTCATTTGCTTTAAACTGGACTGGCAGGCTCAAAATGTTAACAAAACTTTGCAGGTGAAGAGTTTTTCTTACATGTTTTAAAAAGGCATGATGTGATTGGAAGCAGGGACTCACATTCCCTATTTTATGTTCAGAACACACCAATTCAGGATCAAATTCTAAATTGGAGTAACAAGCTCCTCTTCAGTAGGGTTGGGTTCAGGTAAACATATATTGCAGACTTTTCATATAGTAAAGGGTATTATGAATTTCCATTATAAACTTAACTTCTACGTTTATCAGGGTAATTTGCCATACCAAAATCTGGAATTAGTGTATGCCGTAATCAATCTGTAAAAATGTTGCAGAAATACTGGTTCCTTCTTATGTTTCTTCAGAAATTAATTAGTCAATTTCTATATATATATAAAATCCAACATCTGTCTGTCTGTCTCTCTGTCTGTATTTCTGTCCACTTTTCATGCGAGAACTACTTAATGGATTTAGATTGAGTTTTTTTCTATAATTTCTATTTTGCGACTTCTGTCATCGTGCTAAGAATCATAGTTTGCTTGCAGGAGCGATATATTCGCTTTAATCTGAGACAGAAGCTGCGGGCCAAGGGGAGGGGGAAGCGTGACATCAGAAGTGGGCAGTCAGGCAGGGCCCTCCTCGCTGTCCTTTTTCACTAATATGTGGGAAGGGTCATGGGGCACAGCTAGTACTTAATACAGGAAAGGAAAATGGATCGATGAACACTTGATACTGAGAATGTTTAATTTTCAGCATTGGCTGTGCTACTCATCTAAGTAATCAACATAGACATCAGTGTTAATGTCTGCAGTGCACCATCTATTGGAAGGTATTTAGTAATACATGTAGGAATAAAATGAATTGAATTTGTCATTCCAACAGATGGTGCATCACAAACATTTGTACTACTAAAATCCATTACTACAAATATTTGTGATACACTATCTCTTGAAATAAAAATGCAATGCATAGGTCTCTGTCTTAGGCCATTTGATATGGGATTGGTAAAAGCAGTGCTAATGTTTGTGCAGGTGAGGCAATGGTAGTGCTACTGTCTTGCAGTAAGGAGGTCATGGGTTTGCGTCCCGGGTCCTTCCTGTGTTGAGAGCACTTTGAGTAGTGAGAAAAGCGTTATTTAAATGTAAAGAATTATTATTATTATTATTGACAGAAGAAGAAAGGTGTTTAGTTTTTGTATGGAAGCATTCATTTCACATATGTAACTAAAATATCTAGTGAAAATTTGTCTTTGTTGAGCCATTAGACGTGCAATGTGATTGTTCTGGTATTATAATGTTCAGTTTGAGCATCATAAACATCTTAGCCTCACTGTAGCTTTGAAAACTAATTAACACCCTTAAATTGTTAATGTTAATATATTAGGGACCAAGTTGGATGCATCATTCAAAAAATGTATTTTAGCATATAGTATTATATGATTTTTATATATGCATCTAAGGGTTAAGCATCTAAGGCTTATTAATTTGTATTATGTACAGAAAGAACTTTGATTAGCAATCACTAACTTTAAAATTGAGGCACTTTAAAATTGTGTTTTGTCAATTAAGTATACCTCAGTATGCTCAGTAACTCTTTAAAAATCTAATAAGTACTGAAAAAATATGTAGATACATTTACATTAGTGACATACTGTAGTAGACTAGGAAGTACAGGAAGGATAGAGCAATTCAGGAGGAGAAATTCCAGGAAAGCCCTGATGTTAATTATTTTTTGATACCTTGCATGTTTATTTGATCATAGTTTTTGGCTTTATTTCCTTTTCCTTGCCATTGCTACATATATTCCTGCCACTTTTTTAAAGGCAGGACATTATCATGCCATTAGAGAAATTACTAGTACACAGGTTCATTATTATTGGGTCACAATGCAATTCATCTTACATCTTCCAAAATCTTAGCCAATTTTTAAGTCCTCTTAGTAATCTGGTATTGGTGTTTTCAAGCAGTTGCAACATACCTTCTCATCCTCATACTGTAAAACTTCTTCCGAATGCCAAACAAATGCATTTCTAGTCATTGTCTCTACACTGTATAGTATGAGGTTATCTGAGGTAATGAAAGTCTGACAACTAAAGAATTTTTGGGGTGTCAACCCGGCCTTCGCCATTTACTTTCAGTCTTCAACAAAACAAATACACAATAGCATAAAAGGAAAAATAAAATAGTCGCCACGTAAAATGAATGGCCACTGTTAATCACGCTCTTTCTTCTAGTTCAGTAATAATGGCGGAGCTTCTTATCTCACATTGAATCTTGCTCAAGTGACGCCTCCTACCAAGCAGTCACCCTTTTAAAACCCAGGGACTGGAACAGGTGGAGCCCTCACTGGGTGATTTCTCAGCACCGTGGAGGATGAAAATGACAAGACATTTAGCAGCATTGCCCCCTCTCTACCCTGGGTGGTATCATATACCTGGGAAAAGCTTAGAGGGTGATTCTCATGCATGATGCGCATGCATGACAACTGGCTTCATCACTTGTTATCCTTTCAATATGAAAGCTTTTGAGCACTGCATGAGACTTATAAATCTTCAACTAGGTTACTGGACAAATTCAGCTTTTCTTCAGTGTAGTGATCCCTTTCTGGTAGACATTCTCCAAAGATTCTACTAAAATCTGTCAGCAACATTAGCTTTTGCACATCTTCAAACAACTCGAATTTAACCCCAAATTTCAGAATTTAGAAGTTCCCAATGGATGCTGAAGGTGCTTTTATAGAAAGTCTTTAAGTAGTTTATATCAAGGTGCTTTTATAGCAAGTTTTCCAAGTTGTTGTTTATCAGTTTATCAGTTATTGTCCAGAACATGATAAGTCCATTTGGATGTCATTGACAAAGAACCGTTCACTTCCCAATTACCAGTTTGCAGTGTCCTTTTTGCTTAAAAGCTGAAATAACAAAGTGGACTTCAACATTTATGGTACAATGCTGAGTGTAAAACCTGAAAAAATAAAAAATGAAAGTACAAAAAACAACAAACCTATAGAAATATTTCCCATAACACATTCCGAAGAGCAACAGAATAACAGAGCTATGTTAACAGAGCAATACTGTATCATTTACATAGATAAGGTATCTGTATCCAATTAGCGTCCATCATCTCTAGCTCTTTCTGTGGAAGATAAATAACAATACACATCCCAATGGACCATTTCCACTGCTAATTGATCTAAACAAATAAACGAAAATAGAGCAAAAACCTAACTTGTCCCCATTGTAAAATTTAATTCCTGGTATCTGTCCCAGATCCTTACGTAGAAGAGGAAAACCACACGAAAAAGGCTGAGGCAATACAATTCATAGTAAAACAGAAACAATAAAGTGGCTAATCTGTCCCCAGTACAAAGTTTTCCTGCTGCAGCTATCCCTGAAGTGAGTCTTCAAGAGTAAAATCAAATAAATTTATTCAGCATTCACTGAACTCTTTTTACTTAGTATTTTATGCTACAGTATTTTATTAGTGTAGTCACAACATACCTGTCAACATTAAAGGCAAAGAGTAGCGTGACATTCATCAATCAAATATTTAAGACCACTCACGTATTCTGCCAAACAATTAATAAGGAATAATGTCAAAGTGGGCAATATGATGATCTCCTATCATCACTGGTGAAATATTCTGGCACCATCTGTGTATTTTGTTTATCAGCTTTCGTCTATTTCTGATTATAAAAAAAAGTTCCAGGACAATTAATAATGAATAAGGTTACCAACATGCTATCATTGTTATCAGAGTAAAGTAAATCAGATATTTATTGGATGTTTGTATGCTACTATGTTATTGTTTTTCCTTTGTCCTTTTTGTAGCATGAAGGTCAAAACTGTACACAGAGGAGGCCTCACCAGTGCATTATAAAGTTTGAATATAACCTCCTTGGACTTTTACTCTGTTCGTCGTGCTATATAATCTAACATTCTGTTAGCCTTCTTAATGGCTTCTGAACACTGTCTGACAGTTGATAGTGATGAGTCCACTACGACTCCTAAATCTTTCTCAGCAGGTGTACTTTCGATTTTAAGACCTCCCATTGTGTATTCCAATCTAAAGTATATACTTCCTATGTGTAATATCTTACATTTACTTACATTAAATTTCATTTGCCTCAAATCTTTTCAAATCTGCATGCCATTCAAATCCCTCTATAATGGTTCAACAAATTCTATATTATCTGCCAATCCATCTACTTGGTATCGTCTGCAAACTTAAGCTTGTTACTTATATTCCTATATATATAATTTATATATATTAAAAATAGCAGAAATCCAAGCATTGACCCCTGTGGAGCCCATTCTTAACATCTGCTAATTCTGATAAGGTTTCTCACACCATAATTCTCTGCTTCCTATGTCTGAGCCAATTCTGCACCCATCAACAAACATCACCTCGAACTCCCATTTCTTTTAATTTGATGCTGAACCTCTCATGTGGCCCCTTATCAAATGCTTTCTGAAAATTAAGATAAATAATATCATATTGTTCAGTGTGACCATACCCTTTTGCTGCTTCCTTGATAGGGAATGCAAAGAAAATAATGCCCATATTCTCCCAATGAAGTTATAATAGACATTTTGGCAGAGGGACATTATTTCTTTATATTATCATAATATTGCAACCATTGTAATACTGTGGCTATAATTCTGAATTTTAAATTTATTTTTTAATTTTCACTTTAATAAACGTTTCAAGGTTCCCTTTTTATTTTCTACATTGCTGCTGTAGATGGGAAAATGAAGTACTATCAATAAGGTAAACCAAAAAGTAATGCAATTTGAAAATAACATGGTAACCAGGACAGATAGAAGCTGACACAATTCAACACATTTGCAATAGCTTATGGGTAGTTCTAACACACACAGTGCAGTACTCTGCTGTCAGTCTAGTTAAAGCCAAAGTCAAATGAACACGGACTCTCTGCTGTGGGACTGCATTATTGTGCCATAGTGAGATTTCTTTGGGTAATGGAAATGAAACCTGCTGAAATTCACCAAAGGATGCTGGCTCAGTACAGAAGTTAGGTTAGGTTAGGTAGACTTTATTAACCCAAAGGGAAATTTGTTTTGCAGCAGGAAAGTACAAAAACAGAAGACATTGTTACAGAGATCCAATAGATAAACAGTGACACAACATTTGACAACCCATGTCATTGCATAAACACATGACGTGTGAGTCCCTGTCTTGCATCCGAAAATCACAAGGCTGAGTCTCAGTACTTTAGCAAAACCAACTTTATTCACTCTAAACAGGAACAGCATGGTTATTTATTGTAGTGGGATCTACCATTCTCCTATACACAGACAGAGCAATCAGGCAGAATCATGGCCAGGTTAGTGGCCAAGTAATACTATTCCCGTCTTTTACGATGTTCCTTGCATCACCCATCGGCGGCAAGTGCTTGTAGCACAAATGCAATCGCTCAGATCTGCTTTAGCTGCGAGCCTTGGCAGCATTGGGAGCCTGCAGTTGCCCCAGTAACTGCTAAACTGTCTTCCACAGACACGGCAATTGTGCTTTGGGATGCTCTTCAGCGTGTCGTCCCATTGGGGGGAATCCCAAAAGAGTTTAGAAACCTTACAACACACACTCAAGATCAATAAAAAGAAGAATAATTACTTTCAACAGTACACAAAATAATACTGCAGAATTTAGCATTTAGCAGCATGCCTACAAGTAACAGAATTTGAAATGCTAATATCTCTTGGAATAAAAATGCTTATATCTCTTGGAATACAGCCTGATGGCAAAAGCTGGAATTTCGAGCAAAGAGAATGACTACCGTCTGGATGGATGATAGAATTAAGGTATCTTAGTGATAGAGGTCTACTGTGAATCAAAACTTTTACTGCAAATTTTTATAATGTTGTTAAGATGATTTTTATTCTTATTGCTGAGGTTGCCAAACCAATAGATTAAAGCAAATGTAGCAATGAATTCAATAATGGACTTATAAAAAAAGTGTCATTATGGTTTAGTCCATTTAAACTAGTTGAGCTTCCTAAGAAAGAAAAGTTGTGACTTACCTCTTTTACAGATTTGCATTGTGTTAAGATCAAAGTTTAGTTTCTTATCAATGATTGTTCCCAGATATTTGTATTGCTCTACCATGTCCACTGTCTCCTCTTGAATTGAGACAGTAGATGGCAGAGAGCACCTGAAATCTACATGCAAATTGGTGGGGGTACAGAAGAGTCTGTTTTGTTAAGTAGTTCTTTCTTAATTAACTTCTCAAAGGATTTCATGATATGAGACGTTGATGGCCACTGGTGTAAACTGAACACAGCATGACTCAATGAAAAGTTTATGAACAAGTGAAAAGGTTTAAAGTGAGAAGAACAAGTGTAACCAATGAAGTTTGATCTGTCTATCAACAGCACACACACAACCCACATCAACACGGAAAATACTTTCAACAGAGAAGACCAATGGATTATGTTTTCCACTCCTTCTGCACATTTGGATATCAGCTATGGATCTCCATATGCCATAGTGCACGATGACTTGCAGTACCATAAAATTTGCGCAAGATGGGTACCCAAACAGCTTACTTATCTGCACAAGCTAACATCTTTCATTGAAAGGTCAAAAGGTGTTGTTGATCATGTCCTGATTAAGACCTGAGGATAAAAACTACTCCTTAGCCTCATTGTTTTGGCCAAAAGCCAAGCAGAATAGTCCATTACTGAGACTGGAGGAGTCATTGTTGATTTTAGTTTCCCTTACCAAACACCTCACTCCACTGCTTGCACCACACTTTGCATTGGTTTTTCAGCCTTAGGCAGAGCAGATGACAAACCAGGATGTTGATGTTCAAAGTCATGACACTTTCTACAAAGCCTGTATATAAAGCTTTTAGAAATGATTGGGAGGCCATAAGTTTCCTCATTTGCCTCAAAAGGTACCATTACTGAGTCAATATCAGGTCCTCTGAGACAGAATTCCAAGGTACCTGAAGCAGTTCGCACTTTCCATTGTAGGTCCATTGTTCACCACAGCTTCCTGCTAAATTCACAACCATCTGCTTAGTTTTGCCAATGTTCAGTTGAAGGCTATTTACTTTCCACCTCCTTCAAATAGGCCATCTGCTCATTGTTGGAGATTAGATCTATCACCACCATGTTGTCAGTAAATAGGGAGCTCAGAACAAATCCTTGAGGGGCTTGCAAATTGATGATAACAGTGTTGGAGACACAGAGTCCCACTCTCACCACCTGGGGTCCAACACTCACTCACACAGTTTTGTTTCCAGTCCCAAATCCCTTAATTTAACTGAACAGCCTATGTGAACTATGTTATTGGAAGCTGAGCTACTGCATGATCTGTAATTAGCAATCTCACAAAAACTCCCAATTTTGCTATCCACATGGGTGAGGGTGTGTGTGGAATGTGGGAGATGCCATCTTCTGTTGACCTATTAGGGTAATCAGAGAAATGCAGCAGGTGAATGGAGCTGGTGGAGCAAGTCAAGTCTTTAACAAACCTTTCAGACACCTTCATAACTAAAGATATCAGTGCAACAGGCCTATTGTCATTCAGGCTGAAAGGCTTATTATTCTTTGGTATTGTGACAAACAGTTTCATAAAACAAATGGAGACCGTGGACTGAGCCAGGGACTCATTAAAGATTACAGTGAAACCCCACATCTATCCATCTATCTATCTATCTATCTATCTATCTATCTATCTATCTATCTATCTATCTATCTATCTATCTATCTATCTATCTATCTATCTATCTATCTATCTATCTATCTATCTATCTATCTATCTATCTATCTATCTATCTATCTATCTATCTATCTATCTATCTATCTACTCAGAGAATGCTAAGGTGTCTACAAAGTCTTAGCATTAAAAATAGAAGTAAGAATGTTCCGAGAATGCCAAAACAATTTCAGATGCAGGGTAGATATGTAAAAAGGCCAAATCATTTCAAAAACAAGCTTTGTTTCTTCAGAGACAAATGAAAACAATTGTCTTCCTGCAGCATACAGAACGGTTATTTTTAGGCATTTATGGGGTGTTTAAATTAATTTTGTTTTCACTTAACTAAAGTAATATAACCTTAAAATTGTTTTGATATTTGATTATTATTACCTGCGATTATTACTTATTCATTGTTGGCATTATATTTGAAAAGGGAGTTAACATGTTCTTTGTTATTAGTGCCTTTTCTTATTGTTTGGCTCACTCTTTGAATTGTGAATGCCTAGTTGTTACCTGACTGGTCTTACTTCATCTTACAGGTCAAAGGCAAACAACGTAGCTCTAGTTATCCACGCTTGCATGTTGCTGCCAGAATTACATCTGTTTCCTACTCTACTCTCATGATTATTATAGTCGGGTGAGACAGCATCAGAATTAACAGACTAGTGCAATGCCCTCATGGAAAAATAAAAACTGAATGTTTGCCAGAAAAAAAGTTGCATTTACAGTAGAACAAAGGGTGTAAAGGTAGTGTAAGGAGGATTCAACATACAAAATGAAAATAAAAAAAAAATAAAAAACACAGCACACACCCATACTCACTCACACTAATCCAGTTCAGTTAACCTAACATGCACAACTTTCAGGAATAACCGGAACACTCAGATAAAATGTATTTAGACATGGTAATACCAACACTGAGACTGAGACTGAGCTGTGAATCAAACCCAGATATATGGAGCTTTGAAGCAGGAGTGCTGACCATTGTGCCACCCTAGTGATGGACTGGCACCCCATCCAGGGTTGGTTCTTGTCTTGTACTTGATGCTGCTAGGTCAGGTTTCAGCTCCCTGTGATCCTCGAATTACATTAAGTGCCTAAGAAAATACGAGTGTTTGAATTGGTAAAATTTCTCCTTTGTTGGGACATGAATCTATGAAGGTGGGGCTTTAAAACAACCTCCCCAAATGAAAGACCATTCTGCCTTAATATTACATACAAAAAGATTTCTAGAGCAAAGTCGGCATATAATTAATTTTGCATGCAATTTACTTTTTCTCTTTTGGAAATTCTGTGCATCATTTCTTATTTATTTACTATAAGGAAAGAATCACCTTGAGTTTACCTGCATTGTTAATATATTTAAAATTCTGCCTACAAATGGAATTACTGGAAGAAAACCAAGACACATATAGTCTGAAAGTCATTAACAGCTGAATCATTTGTTCCTATCAAGAGTAAGTAACATTATTACATCTTACTTGCCTGAAGACTACCTATATTTATTCCAGTTTTGTTGTAGTTGCTAAGGTAACAGCACAGAAAGGGAGACAACATTTAGAATCCCTTTCAATTGCTGTATTAAAAGCAGGATCTCTAGACGGCTGTTTATGGAATGACAGGCCTGCGTTTAAATCAACACCTGACAGCATGCTAGTTTTCTGTTGTATTTTTTTTAACAAATCCTTAGAAGCCACCATACTGCACCACTATATGAATTTGTGCCTATATTTCATTCTTGATACAATGTCTAGAAAATCTATGTATTTAATCATTATCTGGAAACATTCTGTTATTTATTTTATAAAGCACCTTTCATAGCAAACACCGATACACCATAAATAGCAGCATACTTTTTAAGCTACTATGCTAAATTCCTTAACAAATGCATTATTATTAATACAATTATTACAATCTTTTGGGAAATTCAGGGAAACTTGTACAAAATTACAGAACAGCTATGTGTTTATATTTTTAAAATTGTAATTGGAAATCATTTTCTAGGCAGCATGGTGGTGCAGTGGTTAGTGGTTATGGCTCTGTGGGGTCTGCACAGTTTCTTCATGTTTATTTTTCATGTTTCCTCCAGTTGTTCTCTTATAAGCTTGTTAAGACTAAACTGCCCCAGTATGAGTGGGTGCTGGTATGACTGTGCCTGTGAGGGACTGGTCCAGGGATGTTTCCTACTTTGTACCCATAGCTCCTTGAACCTGAACTGTGTTAAGATGACTTGAAAATGGTTGGAGGTTTGGATGAATTAATTTAACATTTGCACGGACTCTTTATTTGGATGGGTAGCATAAGTATATAAGATAATGTATCTATAAGAAAAAAAGGATCAATTTCAATTCTGAGAACGTACACTCTCTGAAAATATTTAATTATTTGCATGGTTTAACTTTTCTGATTGGTGTTTTTGTTTCATTAATCACTTAAATTTGCTTTCACTAAGTTATTGAGACATGCATTGCCAGTGGAGCATTTCACTTTTGGTGCCTGATAAATGGACAGAAATGGAAAAGCGTCCCTGCTGGAGTGACACTGTCTTGCTTGCACGAATGAGAGATGTCAGGAGACAATTATGTCACCATCTAAAGCCCAATTAACACTTGCAATATTTTCCTGACTCCAATAACTGTTTCCACACCATGTGCTAAGTGTTAAGCCACAGTTTAGACGCATAATGTGACCTCTTTCTTGGCATCAAAATACAATATGTCACACACTTACCTTCATGCTGTAATTAGCAATACTCTTCCTTTTCTTTGTTAAAGACAGAGGTGTTTTTCTCACCTTCAAACACTTGTCTAATGGTTGTTCTTAGTGTCATAGGAAAGCAGGGTGAGGTTTGAGGTTTTTTTTTATCCAGTGGACATATTCAAATATATCATAAAACAGATCATCAGTTTCCTTTACTGCCGATGTGCCCTCCTCTTTTTTGATGTCCTTCTTTATGTTTTTGAACAGTCCTAAGGCAGACGTTCCCTCTAGTAGAACACGTTAAGTGTCAAAAACTCTTGTGCCCACTTGGGTCTCATGTAGAGTAGTAACACTTCATGGAACAATCATAGATCTGCTTTAATAAAATGGAATAACAGAGTAATTCCATGCTTTTATGTGCTGATTAAACCTGATAATTTAAAATATTCATATCATATGCAATAACAGAAAGAAAACAAAAAAGCACAAAAAAGAACAACAGACTGGAGATGGTCTTACCTGCCATGGATTCAGCACAAACTCACCCCAAACTTCTATCAGCCTGTGTTGGCTCTTCATCGTTTACTTCAATAATGTTATTAAAGCCAAGTTATGAGTGATAGTAAAGCAATTGGGCTGTTCGTCATTTTTTTTGTTTCTTAAATACATTTTTTTCTGATCATTCAAGATGTTTGCATCCATGTTTTCAAAACCTTCAAATTTATTATTACTTTTATGATATATTTTGTTTGTAATTATCTTCATTTTTTTATCATGCCATTTTTGTATTCTACTGTTCTGCCATTTTGTTTTTTGTGGACAGCACTATTTTGTGGCTTTGTTTGCACAATATAATGACGACTTCATCTGGAAGCACAGGTGGTGGGCAAAACTCTTGTGCCCCCCTGCAATAGTGGAAAGAGCCTTCAACCTGAAAAAAAGCATTTGTAGTAGAACCCTAATTTAACGTTTCCACATTTAGTATTTCAAAATATAATTTTTTTTTTTGCTGTTGTTGAACATAAATTAGCCACTGTTTGAAAAAGTCTCTTATTGCTCAAATTAATTTTGCGGCTGATTCAAATATGATATGAGTGCAGACCTCCAGATTTCACTAAACAATTTTGCCTGACAGACACATACGAATAGATGTTGGTTGCTTCACAGCTTCACTACTTCACGCTGTTTAAGTGCAGGGTGGCTGTGAAATTTAGAAGCTCATGATGGCAAAGAAGAGAAACAGAAAAGGAAATATCATAGCTGTTTGAGTGCATTTATCACTGCCGGTGTTCTCTGCATAGAGAGAAGTGGTCAAAGGACAGGAGACAGACAGGAGTGCAATGGGGAAGTTTGTTACAAGAGTAGTGAAAATCTTTTATGAAATGTTTTGATTCCATATTGTTTTTAGCTAATCACACTTCTCTAAAAACATCAGAGCTGAGTGAAAAAATGGGATGTGAGATGAAGTGTGAACATTGCCTTCCTTTGATTCTGAAAATTAAACACAAAATTGCATGTGATCAGGTTTCACACTCTGGTTGTTTCCAGTACTGTCTGGCCTTCATGAAAAAGGATAACAAGCTGAAACAACAAAATTAACAACAATAAATCGGAACACATCAGGGTAGTTCAAAATGGGTCATAAGTATCATAGCATTAAAATGACTGCAGTGAAACCCAGTCCTGTACTAATGTGATTCTAAGGAATCATGGACACATCCCTGCATTTTTTTTTGTTTTATGTGATGGTTTCTTGAAAAATGCTACCTGGGCATTCCACTGTATTTCAAACTCGCCCATCTCTCCACTGAAGTCAAAAACTACTGTCGTAAGCATGACAAAAGAACCACAGTACAGCACCACAGCAGCCATTTCTGGCTGCATATGGATAATTAAGGTATTGAATTGTACAGATTGAAGTCCACAAAAGAACCGATTTGCTGGCACAAAGATGGAGACTTTAAGGGAAAGCGGAAGAAGTGATGTCATCATTGGGGCCAGGACCGGAAGTGACATCATCAGTGGGGGCGGAAATGGATAGTGTTGTCATCAGTAGGGACAGAAAACGGACATGATGTCATCGGGGCCAGGCGGAATTTCCCACAACTGGTCTGCAGAGAAGTGAGAGAAAGAGTTAGTGCACACCGCCACTCCCTGGTCTGGCATGGAATTACTCTCATTCAGGCCCTTTAGCTGCCTCCCATGCACACATGCGTGACACTTCTCAAACAAACTTTTTAAAAAGACAAAATTCAATTAAAATTGTGCTGTACAAGGACAATTTGTTACAATTCAGTGGTAAACTTCTGTGACATTAATAAAGTAATAATGAAACTTCCTAAAAACCCAGTGTTATTATTTATTTATTACTATTGAAATACTACATATAATTATTTCTACCTGGGTCTGGGGCTTTTAGGTTGCTTGACAAATCTTTAATAATAAACTTGTGGTCATCTGCAATGGAAAGAGAAGGACAAGGACAACCTTTTCTGTTGAGCTCACCATGATGCTCTGACTTACAGTAATCTCCTCCATTGATGACACTGGCAGCTTTTCACCAATTCCCTCTTCCGCTGATGATTTAAGCATAAATGTTATCTTTGGTATAGTTCTGTGATCACTTGTACAGACAATTTCTTGCTTTGATCATGTATTAGATGTGTTCTTTTTCTTATCATAATGTCATTTTTTTATTGTATACTAGCTAACTTACGCAGATTGTAAGTATTACCTCACCTGTCTATCTTTGGGCTGTAACATAAATCACTGTGACACACCAGTTTCCCACTGTTTTGTTCAACCTAAAAAATACATAAAATATTTTTTCTATTTCCAAAATTTAAACACATATTTATGCAGGTGGCTTAGGGGAGGTTTGATGAGGGTCCTTTTAGGTCTGGAGGTCCCCTTCATGTGGCTGTGGGGCATCCACTACAGTGTCAGAAAGTCACGTTACATGACGTCACTAGCATAATCCTTTATAAGGCAATGCTGAATACTTTGCAGTGTTCAAGATGGTGTGACCTATTAGCATTCTATCGAATAATTTTTTCTTATTTTTGATTTTTCACAAACTTCTTTTTTGGTTTTGGTTTAACATTATGGTTTTAACAATCATTCTTCTGTCTTCCTGGCTTTGAGTAACATTCATCTCCCACTCCATGTTTTTTAACCCTTGTGGTCTGCTATTATCCCTGTCTTGGCAAAATACACGAAATATGTCTGTGGTCATCTAACTCCACAAAATGGTGGTAATGGAACACAAAAACATTCAAAATGTCAGTGAGATGTCATCATCATTAAAGCAATAAAATACATAAATAGAGAGAAAGATAAATAGTGAATGACATATTTAAGAATTCCATTGAAAATTAGGGGTAAACACATTGAAGATGAACAAGAAACAGAAGAACAAAGTGGGTACTGTCACATTTTGCTAGGCTTTCAATGGCAAACAGACAGCAAAAATATGGTTACTTGCTTAATTAATAACACTGTTAAGCAAACTCCTGGGTTTTACAAGTTTTTACTAAATTGGAAACAACATAGCTTGGAGTCACAGTGTAACAGTTTAGCTTTCCCATCCACAGCTGTGCACTCCAGCAATCAAGTGAAAGCTGACTGTGACATCACGCTCAAGTTCATTAACAAAAATATTAAACAAAAAGCATCTTTAAAATCAAGATCTCTCTGAACAAACTGAGAGCAGCCTCTACAGTGCTTTAGGTTTGTCTGCCTTTTGTGTTGCTATTTAAGACATTATCCCATTTCTATTAGCCCTCATGTTCATCAATAAATTATATTATTCTGTTTCTTGAAGCAAATGGGATTCAGTTACCTTGATGGTAGTTTAATGGTTTGAATCCCAGTTTACAGAGAAAGGTAAGGGGGAAAAAAGAGTGAGAGCTTCTCCTGAAATCTCTCATTAATTTTTGGCATTGCCAAGAGCAAAGTTGATACTTAATTAATTGATTCATTAATATTATTTGATCCATTCCTCTTCCCCACAGTAAACACAGAAGCATTCAGGAGGATGTAGATGCCAGGCTGACAGGTGTAACATGTGGCACTATTTATCATTAGTAATGAGTGCCAGCAGGTCTTAAAACATAAGATTCACCCACAAAATTGAAGGGAATGATCCATAAAAGAGCTTTCTTTTGAATAATTAACATATAACAGGCTAGAAGAGCACATTTAAATTGAGGCTTACATCTTCCAGATCTGAGACCTTTTCTTGAAAGTTCATATAGAAAGCAATTATTTTTTTCTCCTCTGTGCATACACTGTTTAGCATCCATTCATCTTTTTATTGCAGTTAATGTTGTGTTTTTGTTTTTTGTGATTGCTATGAATTTATAATAAAATAAAAATTGAATGTTTTCTGACCTCACGTTCTATAGTTTTTGGTGTCTCACTAATGTAACATATCAAAGCAAAAGAAGACTTCACAAAATAATAATCAGTTAGGACTAAATATTATGTTTTAATTTTAGCAGTTGAGTAACATAATCTAGGGTGACACAGTAGGGCACTGGTTAGTGCTTCTACCTCACAGATTGAAGCCCCTGGGCTCAGTTCCTCACACAGGGGCTCTTCATGTTGAATTGACATGTCCTCCTCCCGTTTGTGTGGGATTTTCTCCTCATCATTTTCTCACATCCTGAACAATTGTCTGCAAGACTAATTCACTATTCTGAACTGGCTTAATGTGATTGGGTGAAAACTCCTGGTCTCTGTAGGTTTGGTTCCTACCATACACAGGATACCACCAGGATAGTCCCCATGACTTCAAAACAAATGACATGGTTTTTAGAATGTTATGTTGTGTATTTTGCATGGCTGCACTTGTGTCCCAAACTAGGTGTTTCGTCATGTGGTTGGTGCAGCAACACGCTGTAATCAACACATGATTCCAACCCCTCTCTTTCTTAAGTAAAATTCTTAAAATTAATTTTTCTTATAAATCACCATAGACAATGTCTGGGCTTCTCCAGCAGCGTTTTAAATTGGTTTCAGTCTTGCGTAACAAGTAGGGAATTCTTTGTTAGTGGTGGTGATTATACTTTGGAGACCCATGACATTGTATATGGTGTACCACAAGGATCTATTTTGGGTCCACTGCTTTTTTCAATCTACATGCTTCCATTAGGTCAGATTATCTCAAAGCACAAGGTGAGCTACCACAGCTATGCAGATGACACACAGCTTTATTTATCGATAGAGCCTGATGACCCTGATGCTCTTAGCTCTCTGACCCAATGTTTTACTTATATTTCTGAATAGGCATGATGTGTATGCCAATTATATGCACCAGAGGGCAATAGTCAGGGGCACCTGCATAAGGAAGAGAGTGGTGTCCTTGATGTAAACATGCAATATTCTCCATGATGCTAGAGAACAGTCACCCTGGCTATTGCTCTTCCAGGACACATAGCATACATGACAGGCACCACACCCCAAAGTGGCATCTCCAGGAAATCTCCACCTGTCATTGTGTCTCTCTCTGACTCGGTGAGGTATCTGTGATGGCCTTAGCCCTGTCATGTGACAGTGTCATTGTCAGTTGGGCAAACACTCACAAGTCTTCAAGGGTTTACTTATCTTTTTAAAGAATTTCATTTTATGTCTTGTAGATAAATAGTCACTTACCCATTTCTTTTGAAGTAATCAACTCTAATGTATAAAGCACAATCTTAAACTCATTTTATTTATATAAATATATATACACCCACTCATATAATTTCAAACGCACCTAATCAAGTATAGGATAATGGGTGGTTCAAGGAAGGAACCTAGCCTGGACTGGGTGCTAGTCTGTTATAGAGCACATTCATATACCCCCAATACACATATACTGTACGGTAGCTCCTTGTACTACCTTTGTAAAGTACTAAATTTTAGCGTACATTACACTTTACTAAAAGTAGTAGCAGTAGTATTCCCAAAGCTGTCATTCTGGATAATGCCTTAAAAGTGCCAAAATATATATACCCATGCATCAATACATCCACCCATTTTCAAACACACTTAATCAAATTCAAGGCCAAAGTGGCGCAGAGCCTACACCTTGCCAGAATGGAATTTATGTCCATCTTAATTCATCATATTATTTAAAAGAAAAAAAGGAAACTGTGAATATTTTAGAGCCTGCAGAGCATGGTAATCTTTGGTTCTAGTTAATTCAGTCTCTGAATATCATTAGCACATTACACTATATATACTCATTTTCTTGAATCTCAGTGTAACGATAATTAGCACACTTCTTAGAGTGCAATTTCATGACAGTCCTGAGGAGTTTACCTCGTGCCATAACAGCACATTTATAGGAAATGGGATAGCAAACATATTTTTGCTGAAAATACAGTAACTCCAAGCAGTGCTGATCAATTATTAATAGCCTAATTCTCTATATTAACACCTGAAGCTTAATTGTCAGGGTAAAATGCAAAATAATGTGCCTAATCAGGTGTTTTGCACAATAGTCAGATGAAATGGACTCATGTTATAACTATTTCCAAGCAATTATAAAATAGAGCCCATGCTGTCTATTCTTTTAAAAAACTATTTTCTGTTTTCATTAGTGTTTATTGTAATGCAGATTAAGTTTTACCTAATTTCCCTCGTATATTTTAGCCTCAATTACATTCAGACTGGAAAACCAACATTAATATAAACTGAATCTCATTGTTATGCATTGTATTTGGCTCCTGAGGACAAAGCTAATATAACAGAATAATGTATCTCTCCATTGAATTAACTGAATATCTTCTGAAATTCATCTGTAGCCTCTTATGTATTTTACATCAAATGTTATCCTGGTATAACACGCATTTTTAGCATATTAAATTTAATCATTAATAAAATAACCAAATACATTTTGCCATTTACACTATCATTGTTCTTTTCTTCTGCGATGGGCTGGTGCCCTACCCGGGGTTTGTTTCCTGCCTTGCACCCTGTGTTGGCTGGGATTGGCTCCAGCAGACCCCCGTGACCCTGTACTTAGGATATAGCAGGTTGGATAATGGATGGATGGATGTTCTTTTCTGTTTAAATTTATGATACGTTATTTGCTCAGGGAAATTAAAAGTAAATTATCATTTATTCAATCATTTATAGTACAGTACACACAGCCTGCATATGATCTCACAAATAACTAGACTCTAACGAAAGGATGCTTCAACAGAACATTTCCCAATCTTTTTGCGGCCAAAGCCTTAAATTAGGACTGACATTTTAGTTATATTTTATCCTTAATATTTTGTTATTTGTTTTACTTTTTAAAAATATGCATGTTTTTTTTTTCTATATAACGTAACCTTCATTATCATCATGGGATATTGTTCTTCATTATTGAGGGGTCTGCTGACCTGGTCAGTCATTACTACTATGATTGCGTCTATTTTTCTGTGTTTTTTTTTTTTTGATTTGTAGTAAATTTTGTCAATTTTTCCTACCATCCGTTTTTTGCTTAGGTTTATTGCATCTTGGGTAATTTCTCCCCACCATTGTGTCACTAATTTGTAATCCAGGCCTTTCCTTTTGACATCTTATGCATGCATGGCATGCAGTTGCCCATATATCACAATGTCAACTACTTTTGCTGTCATCGATCTGTTTCTCCATGTGGCTACTCTTAAATGTTCATCCCCTTTCCCACTACTAACTACGTAGTATCTCATCCTAGCATTATTACACACTTTGTGCTGACTCAACATCATACAAAGAAGATTGGAACAACAATTTTACTACCATATTCCCATCCTGACACAAGCACTGTTTTAGAAGTGAGACTATTCTTTGCATAACCAAGACCTGCTCACACATCAGATTTGAAATTAAAGTTCCTTATCCTGGACTTACTGCCTGATTGGGTCCTTCGAGCTTGGTCTACCTGGCAGAGCTGATGCACACAGTCGCAACTTTGCACTTGTCTATAAGCCACAGGATTACCAAGGCAAGCAAACAGCATGCTGAAAAATGTGGCTGTCAATTGGGGGATATACCATAAATTCCCGCCCCACATTCGATTGGGTTTCTCGCTTCATGAAACAAAATGGTCTATCTATCCGAGCCAGAACGACTGTGGGACAGAGACTGCCAGACGACTGGGAGAAGAAACTTGTCAGTTTTAGAGAGTTCGTCGGCAAGGAAATCGAGACACTGAAACTAACACCGGATGACTTCATCAACATGGACGAGGTCCTGATGCAGATGGACATTCCATCAACACGCACTGTCGATATCAGTAACTACCACGGGTCACGAGCGGAGAAGTTTTATGATTCTTGCTCATCTGATGGATAGTGTTCAGAAGGCAGTGAACAAGGTTGGTGGTCACGTTGCTGTAATACCTGGTGGACTTACACGCAAACTGCAGCCATTTGACATTGCTGTCAATCATGCATTTAAGTGCCTTGTGAGGATCGAGTGGGAAAAATGGATGACGGATGGTGAGCATACATCCACTCCGTCTGGCCGGCAGCAACATGCGACATACAGTCAAGCGTGCAAATGGGTTATTTCAGCATGGAACAATGTGAAGCCAGAAAGCATACAGAACGGTTTTCGCAAAGCCGGAATCCTTCCTCCACCTAAAAGCCTACCAGCAGCACAAGCAACGTCTGCACTATCTGAGAGCGATACTGGTGACGAAAGCATCTTGAACATCAGCGACAGCAAAGCAGCACAGGTTGCAATTGAGTTGATCAGCGGTGACGACAATGATTACAGATCTGATTTTGAAGGATTTGAAGAAAGGTAAGCCTAATACTTTTTTGCCTTTCAGTGTTGCTAATTTTATTCTGAAGAATTTACGTGTAGACAGATGATTGAAATTGCTGTACTGCAGTACCACCACCTTCCAGACCTTCAAACGAAAATTAAAAACTCTTCTTTTCCCACTCAACAATAAACTTTTGTTCCTTTTATTTCTGTTAAATTTTGCTTTTTTCCTAGCTTGTATTATATAGTAGGATGTAATGTAGCAAAGCCCTGAAAAATTTCAATTTTTACATTGCAGCAACGAACCTGAAAGAGACGAATGTGAAGAACAGGCTAGATGCAGCAGCGCCAAGTGATCACTGAACCAATGATGGTGTCATTCTTAATTGACATAATTTTTTTGTCTACTGGACAATTCATAATTCATATGCTTTTCAAACTGTGGACTTACTTATTTTAACTGTATCTATGAACATTGTCACTATCTATGATTTTTTGAAGTAAACAGTACATTTAAATTCAACAAATCATTTGAGTATGTCATCTTTTTGTGCAGTGAATTTTACTTTTATCGAATATTTTTAGATAGGCCACCCCATTTAAGCAAGCCACATCCGATATGCATTTTGTAAAATAAATGTAAAAGCCGCGTCCTTTTGTTGGGGAAATACGGTAGTCATGTGAAAAAGTAAGTACACATTTGGACATACTGTATCAAGGTGTGATCATCATTTAAACAGAATCTAGTGAAAAATGTGATATGATATAGCAAACACCATGTCACATTTACACTCTGTAGTCCATTGTATAGTTTAAAAAAACATAAATGCAAATTTTGCATGCGGAAAAACTAAGCCCACCTCTACATTTATAACTGTGTGAGAGAGAGAGAGACACACACACACACACACACACGCACACACGCACACACACACGCACACACGCACACACACACACACACACACACACACACACGCGAGAGAGAGAGAGAGGGCTAGCCATGTAAGGCCGAGAAGGCAGTTAAAGAATGCACCGGGCTTGTTTTTAAAGAGATTGATTCGAGCATTGTTTTAACCTCATTGTATTTAATGAAGACTTTTTTTTATTGGATTTTAACCTCCACTTCACTTCTGTTTACAGCGATCGGTTCGTAGCGTGCATTGTTGCAATGTTACTTTTCTTGGTTGTTTATTAAATTATGAATTTTTCAAATATTAATTTTTTTCCCTGTGCTTAAAACTCATTAAAAAAAAGTGTTTTTAGCGAGCGGTTCATAGCACTATAGCGCAAACTCTTGCAATGTTAGTTTTCTCTGTTGTTCAAGGTTTTCTCAGTGTTATTCAATGTTTTAACATTTAGTTTACTATTATGCTCTGCATTCTATGGTATAATTAACTAAATTTGTGCTTAAAAATCTTTAAAAAAAATATATTTACATACAGTTCGTACGTGTCTGGAACGGATTAATTGTATTTGCATACAATCCTATGGGAGAAATTACTTCGGGGTATGACCAGAGTTTTGGAACGAATTACGGTCGTGACCTGAGGTTCCACTGTATCTGACAACTTCTTTTTATTTCGGGCACTGTGCGACTTAGTGAACTTGAGCTTTCAAGTTTCTCTGACACTCTATGTCACTCGATCAACTTCCTTTTGTTGTTTATACCACTGTTTAAACCAACAAATAGTAAGTTTTTCCTTGCCTCCACTTGGTATTCGCTGAAATTCTTCTATTTCCCCATGTGCTTTTGCCATTGTCTTTTCACTGAACACTGAGCTTAAGGGCTATTTATATTGATTTGCATATTCAAAGAGGCGTAATTCTGGGAGGAGTTTGGGGAGTGGCAGCAGGCGCGTGCACGTGCGTTACTTTTCACGCCGACCGGGATTTATGTAGTGGAAGAACATGGAAGTTGGCAAACACACAGATTTATGCATCTTCATTTTTTTTTTTTGTGTACGAACATTTCCGCTTTCGTCCATATGCCATGTTTTAGTGTGAATTCTACGCACGGCGTTATGCATGAGGCCCCAGGTATAAATAATTAAAATATCATTACAGAGGTTTTTCACTGAACCGGTCTTATTTAAACCTCAGACATTCATGCATCAACCATCCCACTTTCAAAAAGACCATCAACAAGTGCAGAAGATTTCAAACAACTGCCAAGTTCTCCAGGTCAGGCCTTCCAAGAAAGTTCAGTCTGAGTGCAGAATGTAAGATTCTAGTCTCCAAGAACTTGAGAATTTCATTATGGGACCAACAGGTAACTCTTGTCATTATCAGATGTCAATGTGCATGAGTCTACCATTAGGAAAAGGAACAGACGCAAACCTGGTCTGGATTAAGAGGGTTAGAAAATAACATGACATTGAATGATAGACACCTAAGGTGCAAATGGGATTAAATAAGTTAGTCATCTATTGGCTTGATTTCAATCTCATTATTAATTGGCTGCTGGATAAAGAAGTAAGAATGCTTTCTAAATCTCAAAAAATGTATAAATGTTCATTAAAATTGACACAAATGAAGTATATGTTAAAATTGGTTGCTATTAAATAAGAGATTACTAAAACTTTAAAATCCCCTTTGTTTACTACTTACTTCAGTGCAAAAAACAATCTGTTTTGCATCCCATTTTGTGATGCAAGTTTGCATTTCCTGCAGAATAATATTAAATCACTTTAAACTGCAAAACAGCTTACAAAGTGATTTTATCTTAATCCTTTTTAATTTGTCTGGACCAGCTAATAACATTATGAAATGAGGTCACGCCATGATGGTTTCAGCAAACAAGATTGGCTGTTCTGCGTCATAGTTACGTTATGGCTGACATTCAGTTTCAAAACCGTCTTGATTGTATACACCACTAAGTAGCAACTAATGCTTCAAGTAACTGATGTACGCCCTGAAAACATCAGCTGATCTCATAGGCAGGCAGTGTGGTGTGTGACTTGACCCACCAGTGCTCCAATTGGAAAACCAAAACAAATGTAACCAATTGTATCATAAATGTTGTAAGTTGCCTTGGATAAATATGCAAACCTAAAAACTAGCATCTAGAAAACAAAGCAGGCTTTGCAACCCAATTAAGACAACAATCGCAGCAGTTACTAATACCAATAAAACCAAGATCCAGCTACTTGTACTTGCACATATCTGGCATGTGATAGCTTGAGTTGGTGCTGATACAACTTTGTATTAAACAATGGCAGTTTATGTCAATTTTCACTTACCTGAAAATAAGCCATTTATCACAATAAAGTAAAATTGATGCTGAATGTTTGCAGTCTCTGAAACAGAATAATTTTGCACCATCTGAAATGTAGCTTGAGAGGGTGCTATGGGAAGTCTTTTTTATATAGATTATACATATAATGCAAACAAAGTGCACAATTATGGACAGGTACATATACTGTTTAACTGCCAGATGCCTTTCTTATCCAATAGCATTCTGTCTGCAATTTTCAAAATGTCTGCAAAAATAAAAAACAATAATTTAATTACTCTATTTCAAGTGCTACACAAAAGTTAGTCAGTGACTGTTAAGGAAATTAAAAATCTTACTTTTTCACTCTATTTTCTAATTGTGCATATTTTTGCCACCATCTAAGTAAAGTAGAAATAAAATCCATATTACTAACCGAGAATGGTAAACCGGAAGGCATGGACCCAGGTACACGGCGATGGACGCAGGAGACAATAGTGCGCAGGCGCCTACAGCGCGCGTCTCATAAACAGCAAGCGAAGTCTGATCCATCGCGAAAGAAGGAGTCACGGCTCAAAAACAAAATAGCTCAACTAACGCCACACAGAAAAGAGGATTCTGCACTGCACCCCAGAGTCAAATGGAAGACACTACGGAGTCCGCAAAGGTCCACAAAGATAGTATGGAAGGTGCGAGAAAGTACGAAAGACGCAGGCGCCTACAACGCGCTTCTGAACTAAACGTCCACACTACACAGCATGGTCCGGGTAATAAGAATAAACGAACTCTCCGTATTAAACGTACGGCATCCTCACACGTCCAAACCATATAGCATATGTGAATCACATTACAGTGATGCATTATTAACAGTACAACCACAGAAAACGCTCTGTATTAACAGTAAGTGCAATTATCCATATTACTAACGGTAGACAACAGATAACTAATGGAGTCACGGTCATGGCTCCAAAACGATCCAGCTCAACTAACGGAGCTACAAAAGCAAGCCCGCATGGATAAAAACAATAAACGTAGGCACCTACAACGCGCGTCTGAAACTGCGGAAGCAAAACTGTCTCGGCTCCAAAACCAAACAGCTCAACTAATGGAGCTACAAAAACGAGCCCGCATGGACAAATACAATGAACATAGACGCCTACAACGCGCGTCTGAAACTGCGGAAGCAAAGCAGGCATGGGTTCAAAATGAAAGACCACAACTGACGGAGATACAAAATGAGCCCGCCTGGATAAAATCAATGAACGCAGGCGCCTACAGCGCACGTCTGAAATGCTGCAAGCAAAGCAGGCACGGCTCCAAAAAGAAAGAGCTCGACTGACGGGGCTACAAAAACGAGCCCGTCTGGATAAAAAAAATGAACGCAGGCGCCTACAATGCGCTTCTCAAACAACGCAACCAAAGGAGTCACGGCTCCAAAACGAAACATCTCAACTAACGGACATGCAGAAGCGAGCCCGCCTGAATACAATTAATGAACGCAGGCGCCTACAACGCGCCTCTCAAACAGCAGAGTCAATAGATAAACGGCAAAGAAAGGAACGACAAACGGCCGCTAAACAATTCCGCCATTTGGAGGAAAAGTACTGTTATTAGGAGGAGATTTTCGACAATGCTTAGCTATTGTTCCACAAGCCATGCGTTCAGCTATTGTTCAGTCCAGTTTGAAATACGCAGACAATTGGCATTACTTTGAGACAATACATTTGGTACAAAACATGCGATGTCCAGATCCAGAATATACCAATTGGTTATTGCAACTAGGAGATGGAAACCTTACCAATACATATGGACTTCACTCAGATATTATTCAGATCCCTCAAGCCTTTATCTGCGACGACTTAGTGACAGAGGTGTTAGGAACAGCAATCTCATTAGACCAGATACCACTATTAACACAACGGGCTATATTATGTCCAAAGAATACTGACGTTGATTGCATAAATAACCAGGTCATTGCGTTACTTCCTTGAGAAAGCCGCCTCTTTCTAAGTACTGACAATATTGATTCTGAGGGCGAGAATGAGCATCTTAATTTCCCCTTAGAATATTTAAACACTATTAACCCAGCCGGGTTACTACAACACAATCTTAACCTTAAAATCGGGACAATAGTCATGCTATTAAGAAACCTTAATACTAAACAAGGTTTATGCAATGGTACACGTTTAGTCATCAACACCATGACAGACAATGTTATTGAAGCAAAAGTACTTACAGGATCACATTTTAACAATACTGTTTTGATTCCTAGAGTTGACCTTACAAGTTCTGACCTGGAATTACCTTTTACACTTAAACAACGCCAATTTCCCATTAAACCTGCATTTGCCATGACAATCAACAAATCCCAAGGACAAACCATGGACAGAGTTGGCATATACCTCTCTGAGCCTGTATTTGGACATGGACAACTTTATGTTGCCTTCTCAAGAGTTCGTTATAGTTATAGATACTCCATACCAAGGAAAACTCATTCAATCTTTACTACAAATGTTGTGTATAAAGAAATATTCCAATAAATCTTTCTAATGTGCCATGCTATGGGTTCTTTACTTCCTTTGTTCGTCATCTACACCTTTACACTCCAATATATCTCATACATACATCAATGTATTTCGGGTTACCCAACACCAGGGGTTGGCGAGCGAAGCGAGCAGGGGGCGGAGCCCCCTAGTAACAACAACAACATTTATTTATATAGCACATTTTCATACAAAAAGTAGCTCAAAGTGCTTTACATAATGAAGAGAAGAAAAATAAAAGACAAAATAAGAAATTAAAATAAGACAACATTAGTTAACATAGAAAGGAGTAAGGTCCGATGGCCAGGGTGGACAGAAAAAACAAAAAAAAAACTCCAGAAGGCTGGAGAAAAAAATAAAATCTGTAGGGGTTCCAGGCCACGAGACCGCCCAGTCCCCTCTGGGCATTGTACCTAACATAAATGAAATAGTCCTCTTTGTATTTAGTGTTCTCACGGAGTCACTTGATGCTGATGGTTATACAGACTTCTGGCTTTTAATCCATCCATCATTGTTGGGACATCATGGTGCTTTGGGTAGATGGTGGTGGCGCACGCCACCACCAACAGGACACCGGAAAAGGAAACAGAAGAGAGAGTAGGGGTTAGTACAGTTTTTGAATGAATAGTTATTATAATGAATTGGATATACAGAGTATCAGGATTAAATTACAGTGAAGTTATGAGAAGGCCATGCTAAAGTAATGTGTTTTCAGTAGTTTTTTAAAGTGCTCCACTGTATTAGCCTGGCGAATTCCTACTGACAGGCTATTCCAGATTTTAGGTGCATAACAGCAGAAGGCCGCCTCACCACTTCTTTTAAGTTTTGCTCTTGGAATTCTAAGGAGACACTCAGTTGAGGATCTGAGGTTACGATTTGGAATATAAGGTGTCAGACATTCCGATATATAAGCCGGGGCGAGATTATTTAAAGCTTTATAAACCATAAGCAGAATTTTAAAGTCAATTCTGAATGACACAGGTAACCAGTGTAGTGACATCAAAACTGGAGAAATGTGTTCGGATTTTCTTTTCCTGGTAAGGATTCTAGCAGCTGCATTCTGCACTAGTTGCAAACGATTGATGTCTTTTTTGGGTAGACCTGAGAGGAGTGCGTTACAGTAATCTAGCCGACTGAAAACAAACGCATGAACTAATTTCTCTGCATCTTTCGATGATATAAGAGGTCTAACTTTTGTTATGTTTCTTAGGTGAAAAAATGCTGTCCTAGTGATCTGATTAATATGTGATTTAAAATTCAGATTACAATCAACGGTTACCCTTAAGCTTTTTACCTCCGATTTGACTTTTAATCCTAATGCATCCAGTTTATTTCTAATAGCCTCATTGTATCCATTATTGCCAATCACTAACATTTCGGTTTTTTCTTTATTTAATTTGAGAAAGTTACTATTCATCCATTCTGAGATACAAGTGAGACATTGTGTTAGTGAATCAAGAGATTTAGGGTCATCAGGTGCTATTGATACATACAGCTGTGTGTCATCGGCATAGCTGTGGTAGCTCACGTTGTGCCCTGAGATAATCTGACCTAATGGAAGCATGTAGATTGAGAAGAGCAGCGGACCCAGGATAGAGCCTTGTGGAACACCATATAGAATATCATGTGTCTTTGAGTTATAATTACCACAACTAACAAAGAATTTTCTCCCTGCCAGTTAGGAATTTTCTCCCTGCCAGGTAGTAAATAATATTGCCTTAATTTTGATGATCAAAAAAAAAACCTGACAGGACATAACCAGCATAAACGCATTTATGATCCTTTCATTGAAACAAGAAGTGATTCACAATATTAGATTTGATAGATTAGATTAGATAAACATTATTAATCCGATGGGGAAATTCAAATGAATACAGCAGCAGAAACATAGAAAATAAGAATACAGACTCATAGGACAAATAATATAGCCACTCAATCAATTATTAAGCAAACAAACAAATAAATAATCCCAACGATTACATCAAGTGGAAGCATTGAATTGCTTGATAGCAGTGGGCATTAAATACCCCCAGAGGTGCTTCTTAGCACACCATGATAAAATGAGCCTGTAGCTGAAATTGCTCCAAGATAGAGCCTCTTGGAGGGGATGGAGGGGATTTTTAATGATGACATCTAGTTTTTCCATCTTCTCTTTTCCACAACAGCTTCCAGTGTGTCCAGGGTTTGCCCTGTGATGGAGAAGGCTTTCCTGATAAGTTTGTTCAGGCACTGTGCATTTTTTATGTTCAAATTGCTTCCCCAGGAGACTGCAGTATAGAACAACACACTGGCTACGGTGGACTGGTAGAACATTTCCAGCAGCTTGCTGCACTCATCAAAAGACCTGAGTCTCCTTAGTAAGTACAGTCTGCTCTGGCCCATCTTGTACAATGGCACTGTGTTCTCAGACTAGTCCAGTTTGTTGTTTATGTGAACCCTTCTACGTCCTCCCCCAGATGGTGACTGGTCTCAGAGGCTTCTTAGCATGTCAGAAGTCCACCACCAGTTCTTTTGTCTTGCTGATGTTGAGTTATGTTATTGCCCTCCACAAGTTTCCAGTACTCTGATTCATCTCCATTATTAATGCAGCCTATGATGGATGACTCATCTGAACATCTTTGTAGATGGCAAGCGCTGATATTGTAATGAAAGTCTGTTATGTAGAGGGTAAACAGGAAGGGACACAGGACTGCTCCCTGAGATTCTACAGTATTAAACACCATTTCTGACACCCAGCCCCTGAGCCTCACAAACTGCTGTCTGTTAGTCAGGCAGTCTATTATCTAGGAGAGTGTGGGAGCATCAAGATTCAAAGACTTGAACTTTTTCTCCAGTCAAGGCAGAATAATGTTAAAAGCACTGAAAAAGTCAAAGAATATGATCCTGACTGTGGTGCTGGCTTTGTGAAAGTGGGCGTAGGATATCAGACACCTATATGTGCCTGATAGGCAAACTGCTAAATATTTCTGAAACCAGGGGTCATAGCTGTTTTAGGACCAGCCTCTCAAAGGTCTTCATAATGTTTGAAGTAAGACAAACTGGTCTGAAGTCCTTGGGATCAATGGAATGCCCTTTCTTTGGTAATGGGACCATATAGGATGTTTTCCACAGCTGAGGAACCTTCTGCAAATTCAGGGAAAGGAAGAACAGGTGCTGAAGGACCTGCAGTGCTGGCTGCAACATGTTTTCAGCATCCTGGGGCTGATTCCATCTGGCCCTGAAGTCTTGTTAATGCATTGTTTTCCCTGCTCTCTCCTCACTTGATCAGCAGAGGCACACAGTCCAGGGAGTTGGGGTTGCTGTAGACCACAGGCATGATGTCATTTTAGGTTGTGCAGGTTGCAAATGGCAGTTGGTATTCCGGAACTTCCTCACATTGCACTAGCAGTGTTGGACTGCTGGACTAACAGGAATGAGTCAAACCTGTTGAAGAACAATATCCATCATTTCATCGATGCTCCTCCATTCAACACACAAGATTCTCTTTGTTGCTGAAAGTTCTACTGATAAGTCATGATTAATAGTTCTAGTTAAAGAAAATTATTATTTGTTATTTAAGAAGCTGAACTTCATAAAAAGCTCTGCTCTGTGTATTTTGCCACCATTAAATGTTTGTTCACTTACCTCACTCACATTGCAACATAATGGGGTGCTTTTATTTTCATTGAAAAAACATTAAAATGTCATTATAATTACTGTATTTATACATGGAATTTGTTATACATTTATACATATGTATGATATTAATTAAATACAGTACTTGAATTACTTTAATTTTTCAAATATAGGATCATTCAGAAGTGTTAATATAGCATTGTAGACCACTTTAAAATTGTAAAGCACATTGAAACTTTAGATTGTGGTCAACTATACTGTGGTGATGTGTGGCCTTCTAACTGGCTAAAGGAACAATGCTGGACTATTGCTGGCGATTACTTATAAAAGTCTGTTATCCGACCTAGGACAATGTGCTGCCGCCTAGCATCCATTAGCTGTTCTGACTTTTTGGTAACCCCCCATTGTTTCACTCTCTCTCTTAAGTTACAGCTGGCCCTTGTTGGGCTGCTTGCCCTACAGTGTTCTATCTAAACATTTGTTTTTTTTTCCAAAGCTGTATTGCTTCCTGGTGGCATTTTTACATTTGCACAGACACAGAGATGTGTGTTGGCACTACCAGGACATGTTTTCTTACTTTCATCTGCTTCTGTATGTCTCACTCCCTCTCTCAAATCACCCTTTCTTGTCTGGCCTGTCCTTTAAAGAACTGCTGTCACTTGGACATAGAACAACCCAGCTACTACCTACTGAATATGGTTGCTTTTTTATTACTTTTTTATTTTCAATTTTGCAAAAATGTCTAAAGACTACGGTTAAAGTAAATCAAACATAATGAAATGGCTGCTGAGAGCTTTCTTTGGAAAACATATTAAAGTAAAAAGAGGCCATGTTTCTCCAGGATGTTTGCCTACATTTTTCATATAGAATTAAATGAATACATACTGTAACATAAATAGGATGAAACTATAATCACATATAATCTATAACTATATGATGTATACTATAATCATAATGCATAATTCATGCTATTACTCATACTACATATTTAAAGGAGCACAAACATCTGCCTCTAAATACCTGTAAAACATTACAAGTCTTCAAAAAGTAAGGTTCTCAAGCACACTGTAAATATTAATATACTGTTTTTCTCTGGAATAGCAATACACAATGAATGTGTGTGTCTATGGTAACACATGCCATCGTTTCCCTAATGGCATGCAATTCTTCTTTTTGCTTACATTTTTCAATCTTCTTCAGTACGTCTAAGGCTCCAGAAAGTGCAGCTACTATGGAAAACATCCTGCGTTGTTCCTGTTTCAAAGAAAGCAGGCACCTCTTCACCTAATGACTACAAACCAGTGGCCCTTAGTCTCAAATTATAAAGACATGTCAGAGGTTTGTCCTGAACTATATGAGTCCTCTTGTGGTCGACCACCTGGACCCACTGCAGTTTGCCCATCAGACAAGGATTAATGAGGAGGATGCAATTATCTGTCTGCTCCACAAGTCGTATTCTCATTCGAACAAAGCTGGCAGTACTGGGAAGATTATAATTTTGATTTCTTCTGTGCCTTTAATACCATTCAGCCATCTCTGTTAGAGGGGTAAGGTCAGAGCTTTGCAGATGGATGAGCCTGTGGTGTCCTGGATAATGGACTCTCTGTTGGGCAGACCCTAGTTTGTGAGACCCCAGGCCTGTTTTCTGATATGGATGTGAGCAACACTGGAGCACCACAAGGAACAGTCCTGTCTCTGTTCCTCTTTACTCTTTACACCTCTGACTATAAATATAACACCAGGTCATGTCACTTGCAGAAATTCTCAAATGATTCTACACTTATGGAGAGTATTGAGAAAATGGGATGAGGATAGGAGTCAGCTGAGAACTTTGTTTCTTAGTGCAGGAAGAACTGTCTGCAAATTAACATCATCAAAACAAAGGAACTTGCTATAGACTTTCACTGCACTAAAGAGTCTCTTTGTCTGGTCATTATTCAGGGAGGAAATGTAGAGGTGGTCCACCTCAATAACAGGAGTGACTCGTTTTGCAAAACAGTGGAGCTATATAAGAAAGGGCAGAGCAGGCTTTTTTCCATAGAAGACTGCATTCCTTAAATGTTGGAAGTGACATTCTTCACATCTTCTATAACTCTGTGATGGCCAGTGTGATTTTCTAGCTAATTAACAGACTCAGTTATAGGACGCACTCTGGGACCACTGGAGGTAGTAGCGAAGGACAGAATTAAAACAAAATGGAGTGCCATTATGAACATTGCTGTACATCCCCACTCTGACACAATGACACTGAGGACTTTCATGCCAATGAATTACTCAGAACAAGTGTGTCAAGAAATGCTACTGGGGCTTCTTTATACTAACAGCAATATGTCTGCATAATGCCTCGCTGTGACTGGGACAATCAAGTCAGAAGCTTTTCTGGTATGTAGCCAGACTATAGTGTGGGGGTATATCTATCTGTCTATGTATCTAAGGAATAATGACAATGTAGACATTGGAAGTGCCACACGGGATGGACATGCATCCCTACCAGGAGAGGGGATGGTTCCTTACTTGGACATTGAGGCTCCAAGTGGACTGACAGGTATCTCTGCCAAGAGAGAGGAAGGGGCCATACCCGAACAAGACTCTCCAGGTGGATAGATGGACAGCCCAGCCAAAGGAGAAAATTCCTTATCTGGACAGAAAGCCCCAGCAACATGGATAGGCATACCGACTAGATATATTTGCAGTACCAGAATGAAAGGGAAGGACAGAGAAGAACTGACTTTAAGGGATGTCTGTTCCCCCTGGATGTTAAATACCAGCAACCCTGGATATCATTGCCTGATTAGATACCAGCAGGGAATGCCAGGAATTGTATTCTGGTGATGCAGCCCTGCTGGGATCAATGGGTACCACAAGAGGGTGCTGCAGGGAGATACAGTCCCTGTTACTCTGGACTTCTGTTTGACCCGGAAGTGCTTCCAATGGGCAAAAGCCCTAGCATCAGAAGTACTCCTGGGTCCTCAATAAAAAGGGATGGCACTGCCTTGTACAAGTGAGCCAAAGCTGGGAGGCAGGAAGGCAATACTCGACTGGAGGAGAGCAGTGCAGTGGACAGGAGGAGAAAAAGAAGAAGAAATGACTTGTCTTGTGCTTGTTAATAAACAGCTATCTTGTGTGTTTGTGTTTGGGGTTTGCGGCTCACTGGCACCCCCTAACCTTCACAACACCTTATAACACATTCACCTCTGTTCATTACCCACGTACGCATGATTCCTTTGCTATCTTCAAACTTCCCAAATAGGTGCTTTTAGGCTGACTGGCTACTTTTTGAGAGTGCAAGTGGGTGTGAGCATAAGTGTGATCTGTAAACTACAGGAATACAATCCTGAATCTGTTTTTTTTTTTTTTGCTTTGTAGGAGAAGCTGCCAAAAAATTCTCTAGTTCCCTGCCACAAAAAATAAGATGAAGGGCTTGGCAGATCAGAGTCAGAAAGTAAAAGCAGGGAGGTCAAAAATGTTGGCGGCAAAGAAGTACAAGGGAATAAGACAATACAAGTGAGAATATCCAAAATTCAAGGAAAGGTTAAATATTAAGTTAAATAAGGAACATTATTTAGTGTTATATGCTTTCATTTCACATGTTTAATTACAGTTGGAAAGTTTGGGTAACAAAGGATCGAAAACAAATGATCCCACAAGGAAGTTATACTTTTGACTATAATTATGAGCATTCTCAGTTTCGTTCTTCTTCTTCCTTCCTCTGGTTTCTGTGAGACTCTTTCATTTATATTGCATTTGGGAGATATTAAATTATTATTATTATTATTGTATTTTTATGTATCATTTGGGATATATCATCATTACATATAAATGTAATGAATTTCACAGTAGTGTACTTACAATCCAAAATTTCATATTAATAAGCTACTTTTCTGAAACTCTCTTTTGTCTGGTTGATATGAACATTGTCAGCAGCATTATCCGGACTGACTTTCAGCTGACAGACTTTATTCTCCAATTAATGCACATAGATTCTGGTAATGTTCAAACATTGGTGACACTCCTCAGTCATTATCAAACTCTAATATAATGCCAAAGAATCTAAAGTATACAAAAATAAGTATAACATGCATAAAAGGGATAGACATACAGAAAAAGGAGAACACAGTAATGTAACACACTTTTGAGCCTTTCTGAACCTTCCAGGTGAATCACGTGGTGTGATTAGCAATGCTTCCAACCTCATTACTTTTGAGTAATGCTCCTTGCTGCTTCACCTGATGTTCACCTCTCTCCACAATCTTTTGCCTCTCTTCTTCTCAAGTGGGTAGTCTGCTTCTCTGCTTCACTTTCTCCAGTGGCTTCCAAATGAGGCTAGATCAAAACTCTTGTCTTGACGTACAAGTCCCTGCATTGTTCTTTTCCTCAGTACCCCCAGTCTATGCTCTCTTTATTAATCCCTACTAGGTGTCTCCATTGAATGTTGGTGAGCCTGCCAAATGTCTCTCTTCTCACAGAAGTGCTAGAACTGGATGATGTTTTTACAGTTTCCTCTCACCAACTGTGGAATGAGCTGCCAGCAATCCTCTGAACTGCTTCCAGTCTTTGGATGTTTCTACACAGCATCTCAGTAAAGTCCAGCCTTTTCCACTTCTTCTTGATATCTACAGCTCTCTTAACCCAACTAACTCTCAAGCCACTTCAGTTTTGTTTGACTGCTAGTTTCCATATAACTGTGCTGAACTTTAAACCTTGTTCTCTATTGCAGTGTTTCTCAACAAATGGGTCGTGACCTGAATGTGGGTGACTGAATGCCACAGATGGGTCATTAGCTTAAGTTAAAACAAAAATCACCCATTGCTTTAATATTTTCTGGGGCTAATGATTGCAGATCTCAGTTCTGCACCCAATCCAAGGGACATTTTGTGGCTGCATATTGGGGAATTGAAATGACTAACATCAGTTCCGTTACACACCACACAGTACATTTCATTAAGCAAGCCCATGAATGTGGTCAATTTCCTCAAACGACCTGTAGCATCACCTACTCTGAACTTTTCCAATTCCTTATCAGCTTCACAAGATTCATCCTGAAAACCTGAACCAAACAGGGATGTGAAAAAAATTTTTAAGATACAGATTCATTTTTACCATGACATGGTGTTGCTTTATCTGCTTTGTGGTATTACCAAACAACATCATGAAGCCTTCCAAACCACTAAGACATCTGGAAACAAAGTAAGCTGCTTACAGAAGGAAATGTTTCGAGTTTTTAAAATGAAAAACAATGAAAATTTTTTGAGACTTCACAAAAAACATTCTATCATGGTTGTACAAGGAGCCGGCAGGCACATTGAACTGCCAAATATAAGAAAACACACACAATTGCAGAATAGCTGATCGTGCATTGTTCAGTTAATGTGTGAACCAAAATTTGAAATGAGTCAGCCACCAGCAAACTAAAACATATTCCTCTTTGCGCTTAATTCACTTATGCCTTATTTTGACAAACTTGTGAAGATCAAGTCCTGGTTACCTCTCTAAAAAATAAATGGACATTAAAATTCATTTAGTATTAAGCACCCATGTGTCAAGTTATTTTTGGATGTATACTGTGTGTATTTATGTACACTATATTTAAATGCTTAATATGTAGCTAGTTATTTGTTAATAAACTTATGGGACGTTCACTGAAAATATTGACTAATTTACATTAAAATGAGGGTCATAACTGAACAAAATTAGGTCAAACTCAGCCGCAAGGCCAAAAACAGTTGACAACCACTACTCTATTGCTTATTAACTGTATTAACTGTATTAACAGTGAATTGTTGTCTTAAGTCACCGTAGATAAAGTCATTTTCTAAATAAAGAATTAATATTAATAGTCATGCCAAAGCAGAAGGAAGGCTTCACCTAGTTGGCAGAAAACCCTGTTGCTGTACTAGGTGGTCTGGAAAAGTGACAGACAGTGGTGTGTGCCAGCTGGACTGTCGAATGCAGTCTGGGCATATGCATATAAAGTTGCTCCAGGACATTAGGTGGCAGGTGGCCCAGCAGGTGACAGAAAGGCTAATCATTCTTACAGAGAAGGTTTGATAAACCTGTTGGCCATTAGACGCACAAAACAGCCCCAGGCTGGCAGAGCAGGGACTGGGTAGCCCCTTTTGTAGTAGTAGTACTAGCAATATTAGTATAAGAGGTCAGGCAGCAAGTAGTCTACCTTGGAAAAGCTGCCTTTTAAAAGGTACTGAAGGCTCAGGGGTGCAGGAACACCAGGGTGTTGGAAAAGGGAGTCCCAGTCTGGTGTTCCTGCTAGAAAAGTAGGTTCATCCTTAGTCCGGAACTGATTTCTGTGCTTGGCCAGAAATGGTCAGACATGGGGCAAAAGCCAATTCAAGCTTACTGGGATTCAAGACAAAGAGACAAAAGTAAAAAAATGAAATAAAAATCAGAAAAGGGAACAGGGATAGTTTACAAAAATGACAAAAGCTGAAAATAATATCAAAACAGAACTGCACCCTGGCACAATGAGTTTATAGTCAGGAAGTGAGTTGGGGCAAAAGCTCAGCTGGTAGAAAGAAGAGATTTTGGGCTACGGAGATAGGGGTGAGAGAGACAGAAGGATTGAAGGAGGGTAATGAGTGCTTTTGTGCAATTTTTATGATCACCCATCTCATCTTGTGCAGAAGATAGGTCATTATTAAAATCAGGATCAGAAAGTTATCAAAATTTTAGTTGTGTACTTCATTTTGTAATTTTAATTTTGTACTTACTCTTTAATCACTAGCATTATATTTTCATGTTTTCACATCCCAAACTATGCAACTCTTCAATTCCACCCAGGGGGGTAAACATTAACATTATAAAAAGTTATTGTCTGTTTTTACCTTCATTATTATCAATCTTTAATTTAATATTGTTTTTTGTATCAGTATGCTGCTGCTGGTGAATGTGAATTTCCCCCTGGGATCAATAAAGTATCTATCTATCTATCTGCATTTTATATTTCTGACAAGCGACTCCATTTTGTGTGGTTTTTAAGGCCACGACTATATTGTTTAGGGCTACCAAGCCCCATTGCCCATCATGTGACAGGGTGTCATGTGATATATCATCAATCCCCACCTACATAAGATGGTGTACTGTCTAGAAGCTAGTGAGCACAATTTTTTATGAGGGGACTGGAAGATAATTGTAGTCAGGGAAACAAAGCCAGGTCGATACCAGAAAATAAAAGAAAATTGATCGTCACAACCAAAACACAAACCAAAAGAATAGCAAACAAAGAGAGAAGAAAGAGAATAACAAAGTCAGAAAATGAAAAACACATAATTTTAACCAATCTCAGGTAGCAACTAAAGTTCTGTGGTGATCTTTATACCATTACATAAGATAACATCAACAATTGTGCACTCCCTAAATTATCATGGGAAATTTCTATAGCAATGGACCATGCTAATCACTGAAAATGGCAACGTCTATATACAGTAGATAGATAGATAGATAGATAGATAGATAGATAGATAGATAGATAGATAGATAGATAGATAGATAGATAGATAGATAGATATTGTGACATGTGAGTTACTGTCCTTCACCCAACAGAAGATGCTGAGTCCAAAGGCTTTAAGAAAACCAACATTATTCCAATCAAAACAGGAGCAGTCAGGGTATTTATGCAAAAGGGAGCTACCACTCCCACATCACCCATCGGGCGACAGATGTGTTACACAAGGAGGCTGGGAACTTGCAGTTGCTTCAATTGCACTGCAAACCTGCGGTTGCCTCGGCGACAGAAAAGCAACCCTCAACAGACACGTCAATTGTGTTTCAGTTTGCAGCACCATTGGGGAGGGGATCAAAAGAGATCAAAAATCTCACAATATATGTGTATATATATTTATATATTGTGGACCATCGTGGAACGTATAGCCACCCAGGCAGAGGCATGAGTTCCAGCCCACAACGCACTTTATTTCAGTGGTGGAGCACTTTTTCTTTGCTCCCACAGCACAGAACAACAAAGCACAGCACAGTCAGTCCTTTCTTTCTTCTTCCTCTTCCTTCTCTCTTTCTTTGCCGCCTCCACTTTTCTCTCAGCAAGTTTTGTCCTCCACCTCCCGACTCTGGCTACTCGAATGGAGTGAGGCGGCTCCTTTTATTCAGTTCCTGAGAGTGCTCCATGTGCCTCATTAGTATTACCTGGAATCACTCCCAGGTGTGGTGTTAGTCCACTGTAGGGCTCTGCGGCTCCAACATAGCCTGCGGGAATCCGAAGTGTCACAGCGGCCCAGGAGGGCTACCCTCTAGCATCCTAGGGAAGGTAATGCCTCGGAAATGCTATCTCCCCTGTTCTTTCCATCCTGCTGGCATCCCCACCAGATAATGGCCAGGTAATGGCCAAGGCTGCCTGTCACAATATATATTGAGTGAGTCACTGTCTTGTACCCCAAAACACGAGGCTGATTCTCAATACTTTAGCAAAACCAGCTTTATTCAGCTTAAAACAGGAACATCACAGTTATTTATTGTAGCGGGTTCTACTACTCTCCAATTCATTGACACAGCAAATAGGCAGGGTCGGGACCAGGTCAATGGCCAAGTTATACTGTTCCCTGCATTTATAATGTTCCTTGCATCACCCATCGACAACAGGCGCTTATAGTGCAACCACAATCAGCTCGTAATTGATTCCGCGATACTATGCTACTGTGCCGTGAACCTCGGCGACAGACAAGCAGCCCTCCACAGATGCGGCAATTTCGCTTCGGTGTGTTGTCCATTGGGGGGGGGGGGTCCCAAAAGAGTTCAGTAACCTCACAATATGTATATAATAGAAATGCATCTATTCATCCATCCATTTTCAAACCCAGTAGAGCTAACCTATTAGCTTGGTGGACCTATTCCAACAAGCACTAGTTGCCAGTAAAAGATGTTGTCCATAAAAACTATGCACTTCCTCAGATTTACTGTACCCACCAGCAGTAAGTGACAGCCTTAGTTTTAAATTTATTGTGCTCGTAGTTTATGGTTCTTCTTGATTATACTACATTCAACTACAGTTCTGATGAGCGACGTAGGAACTAGCACATGTAGGTGCTATAAAACGATGAAGAGAAAAATTCATAAATGGGCGCACACACACCACACACTTTGAGTGGGCTGATGAAGCTCTGGAAATCTCTTGATGTCTCCTTGCAACACTGCACAGCATCATCTTGGGTAACCAAGGTAGCATGACAACAAAGAAACACAGCACTTTTATTGATGAGGTGTATGAAATAAATAAGCAGCATGTGCTGACAAACAGAGGAATTGTAAAATGACTAATTAAGAACTGCACATAGTCTCCAGAAATTAAAGAAAAGGATATTAATTGCAAAATGTTTCACACAGAATGTCAATGTACATAGTAGCCCTCAATTGACCACTGCAATTAATGCCTATGCATGTCAATAATTTCATAAAATATAAAAGAGAAAGCATAAATAAATAAAATTGCTAAAATTCAATTATATAAGCACTCTGAGTGAAGCCATATAGTCCTTCATCTATTTAAAAGGTATCCAAATAAGTAATGCATGTAAATGAAAGGATTTGACCATGTTTTTTAACTTCGTATTCAGTGGGGGAGGGTTGTATGAAATAATTAATTGAATATTGACATAATTTCAATTATTTTATCAACAAAATTCTGACAAAACTACTAGGAAAGCAATGAACATTAATTTTCTCTCTAATATAACAAACTCTAAATGTGCATGCATCAATTGTCCAAGTTTAGTGAGGCATTGAATTCTAAAGACATTTGCTAAATGTTACAACATGGCAGATTTTTAACATTTTTTGTGCTTATAAAAGAGATTGTTCATGAGTTTTGAATCCCATTGTCACACATGTGTGAATAGGAGGTATCCTCAGGGCTCTGAACAGGTAAGCAATACCACCACCAGGACGACAGAGGGCACCCTTCTTAATGTAGCACCTCTTTTTTTTTGCACAGTTCAGAAGGATGTCGGTCAGGGAACAGATGTCCTCACTTCTAACTCACTGTCATTAGGCCCCGCCCCTTTCCCCAGTAAGCAACATCTTAAAACCACCTGGCAGGAGAAGGAGGCAGTCAGTCCTGGACTCATCAGACTGAGTCAGGATACTCAGTAGCTCTACTTTCTTTCATGTTTAAAGTACCCGTGAGTGCTATTTATTTTCAGCTTTTTTGAAACAGGGGCCCACTGGTTCCCAACACTTTGCTTGATTCCTGCTTAGATATTTAAACTATAAATTCATTATTTATTATTTTTTATTACTAAGTACTGATTTATTTTGAGCTGTTACTGTCTGTTAATGTCATAATTTATTTAAATCATGGCAATATTTTGTTTCTGTGGTCACCACCATTTCTTAGTTCTGTCACTAGGGATACATTGGTCATTTGCCAGGTACATGTTTCTTGAGGTAGCAAACTATGAAATTGCACATATAACCTGGAAGTTCAGCAGCTTATTTTGTGGACAAAAAGCTTAAAAGTCTAGCACGCTATTGTTCTTGCTCTTTGTGGTTCCAGAATTTTGACTTTGATTCTGGTTTAGCAAAATGATTCAATCCTTTGACTTCCCAGCTTTGACTTCTGGCTCTTTGAGGTTTATGATCTCCCAATCCTTTTATCAAAATTCTTGCATGCCTGTTTCAGCCAGGCATAACACTAAACAATTAATAATTACTAACGAATATTGAATAAGCAGAGAAAATGCAAAACCAGAAAGTAAAGTAAAACCTCTGTAAAAGTATTCTAATGTTTTCATGCAAGTTGTGAACTTGCTTGAAGAGACTGGTTGCTGAGTGAAAGCTACATATGCATGGAAAGGCCAAGAGCCCAATGCATTATGGAATGGGAGTGAGTCAAGTCTGACAGATCTTTCAGTTATTCAAAGCAGGTATTCATATCATATTTATCTGTTAACCCTATAAACTCAACCCCATTGTTTAGGACCCACTGGTGGGACCAAACAATAATGCAAAAAAAAGCATAAAATTATTTATTTCCTTATTCCTATAATTAAAGTAGAGTGCATTGCATATCTCGATACCAAGTTGCAATGTTTTTCTTTGGTCCCTCAAGGAAGGCCGATCTGCCCCCAGTGCTTCCTCCAACACAGCTTTCTTGAATGTCCTGATTCAATTTTGTGCAATTTGATGGACAAACAATTAAGGGTTTTTTTTCAGCTTTCAAATGACACCTCATTCTACTCTCTGTATGTTTTCCACTTTCTAAATTTTTTGTAAAGATATTTTTGAATCCTGTAACTCTTGGTGTTGTAATTTGGATACACAGTATAATTTCCTTACCAACTACTGTATATATACATTGAGTAAGATCTGCCCTTTAAAATGATACTGTAACTCGACTGTGAATTTGGGAGTGTATACTATGGATACTTATTTGACAGGCAGAGAAAAGGAATCCAGTTTTTTGTGCTGTTTCAGAACAATAAAACTAGAAATATTACTTGTAGATGTTTCATAACAATATTTTTCTGGGTGTTTGAAACACTTTCACTGACACTTTTACAGTGTTTAGAAGATTATTCCAACACCTATGAAAATAAGAATAAAGTTCAAAGTGCATTTTTTGGTAAAAATGTTACTGAATTTTGCAACGTATTCTGCTGCAACATATGTATACAACATAACTAATTCTTCAGGTGTGAAGTTTCTGAAAAAGAGATGTATGACCTTTAATTTCAGGGTTAGAGCATGAATATTGAACGAAGGATGATCAAGTTATAGACAGTTAAATCAAAGTAGCAGAATGCAAACATAAATGAGACTGAGTTTATGTTCAAGTAACATTAAGTTACCTTTTGACATAACATAAAACTCTCAACCCCTTAACCCAGGCCAGGGTTGCAGGAGGTTGCAGCCAGACATGGCGAGAAACAGCAGTCCACCATGGGGCAAACTCACACAGACTGGCCTAATCTGGAATCACAATTTAACTTAATACATGCATCTTTGAGGATGTGGGAGGAAAACCACAGGATGACACAAGAAAGAACATGCAAACTCCAAACCAACAATGGCTGGGTGTGGAATTCAAACCAGGATGATTTCTCTTACATTTTTAGAACACAATAACTGTTGAACCCTTGCAAATGCTTTTCAGCCTGGTTTGTGATTTGAAGGCATGTATTATAAAATATAATGAAATTTAAAATGTAAAAGCTTTATTTAAAAGGCAATCACATTCACACTGGTGACACAGAAGTGTGAAAACATGTTTTCATACTTTTAAATGACTATATACAGCATATATTTTGGTGACGAAAATGGAGATCATGTAAAAGGTGAATCAAAAGAGTTTTGGAGCCTTAAGGCATGTTGGTTTGTCAGTAACACTAGTAACACTAGTACAGCACAGCTGTGAATATTGGCAGCAGTTCTGAATTTTGAGTTTTTTAAGGCTCAGATATATTCAAAATTGGTGAATTAAGTGAAACAGGCAGTTGTTTCATATTATACCTTTATCATATGAAAGAATAATTACACAGTGCTTTACAAAGTACAGGTAGATTATAGCTAGCATCAACAGTAATATTAAAAAATGGTGCAAGCAACTTTGGTTACGACCATGCATTATATTGTATCTTACAGCTAGGATTTTTTCCTCCTAGCTTGTATACTGTATATTTTCAGATTTCTTTATTGTTGTTTTTGCATAATTATATTATTTAGTATAATTTCTGTGATGTTGGTTTGTTATTTAATATTTATGTACTGTATCTTTAATTCTGTGTCCTTTGTGGGTAGGGCCCCAGGAGGCGGGTCCATCCTGACATCACTGCTGTTGCGTCCTCCCTTTGCCTTTTTATTTATGCCAGAGCGATTCCAGCAGTGGCTCATTGACTTTGTAGTTTTTGAGTACTGTATTTCCTTTATCTTGTTATTTTTTTCATAATTTTTGGGATCCTGATTTACTGAAATAGGTATTGGGACCAGTGATATTTTCATAAAGAAAACCAGAACTAGAACTAAAAATATTGTTTTTCGTTTTACAAGAACGAGAACTAAAATTAAGGCAAACAGAGAAACTTAAACTAAATATAAATAAAAATTAGTGATATGTGAATGAACTAAAACAAAAACGAAAATTGAGTAAAAACGAAAAAAACAGCAATAGCATTTTCATTCAATCTGGGTCAGTTGCCCTGAGCGTTCAGTTATGTTACTATGCGGTGATCTTGTAACTTGGGCTTACTATAGTCATGTGGCGCAACTTCCATAAAAGACCATTGATTGTTTGTTGAGCACATTTGGCTCGTAGAGTTGAAGCAGTAAGCACGTGTAGTTGACGATGGCGAGTATTGCACAAGTGTTTGCGGAGAGAAACCGAGAAAGTAATGTATAGAAATACTGTAATTACAGCGAAGATGATAATAAAAGCAAATGTAGCATTGCGAGAAGAAGAAAAGAGTCTCAGAGTTTCAGTGCAGGACCAGCTGGAACAGTACTTAGTGAAAGTCCAGCACTTCTCTGGCACCATGACTGCACTTCATACATGGACATGCGGTCTCACCTGTCATTATCCATCCATTATCTAACCCACTATATCCTAACTACAGGGTCACGGGGGTCTACTGGAGCCAATCCCAGGCAACACAGGGCGCAAGGCAGGAAACAAACCCCAGGCAGGGCACCAGCCCACCACAGACCTGTCATCATGAAAAGTAAGAAAAAAACAAATAATAATAACATAAAATAAATTTGTCCACTGGTCTTTGTTATAAATTTGTTTTCTGTATGATCCCAATAATTTTAATCATCTTTATAGTCAAAATCGCTGAATTTCTGCATTTCCTGATCAAATACTGGGGAGAAACGCGTGGTGCAGAAGCGACAAGACAAGCCGAGCTTAGCCTCAGACTGCGCTCTCCCTTACACACTGGGTTGATGCATGCAATTGGCACGTGCCTGTTGCTGTCTCTCTGTATGTCGCCAATTTAATGTTTGCAGACATGTTTATTATACACCGACTTTCCACAGTCTGGCTAATATCTTTAATGAGTGTGTGTGACATATCTAGTCTTGCTGATCAGACATAAAACTGCAGTGAAGAGTCACAAGGTGAGGCAGACAGTACCGTGCCGCACTGAAGGGGGTGCATGTGAGCCCAACTGGTGCTCGTTGCTGCTGTTCTCCTACGCAGACGCTCTATAAGTTAGAGATATCAGAAAGTCAAGTGCAATGCAGCGGTCCGTTTATTTTTATATTTTGTTCCGACAGACTGCCAAAATGGAAGATTAAGACTTTTAAAACTAAAGGAAAATAAGGAGGACTTTTACAAGAATGTTGCGGAGATTTTCGTGGAGAAGGATAGGCACATGGACTTCATTTACAAATAAAGGTAAGACCATACACGGTTTTCAATTTTATAAAAAATGGGATAACTAAAGAAAAAAAATCCAATATTTAAAAACTAAATTTTGACCTTAAATAAAATATTCTTTTGTTTTTCTTGTTATCCGTTTGTTGAACAGGCTATTAAAATTGATTAAAGCATCACAATTAAAAGTTTTTAAAAACAACTAAATATTTCAATCATAGTCAAAATGGATTTTTTTTTTGTACACCACTCTATACTTTCATTTTGTATTCAATGAGTATGAATTGTGATTTTGCAAAGGCAAATTTAGAACACATGGAGGGTGCAGAGCAAATGTTCTTTCGCCGCTATAAATGTAACGTTCTTTCTTAGCCAAATATCGACCTTACCTATTTGTGTGTAAAGTATGCTGATGAGATATGAAACATAACCAGTAGGCAATGTGCATGCTGCCAATCGAATAGTGAATAAGCTACTCTTTTGGGTTCATAGATTTGTAACTTTGATTCTGAAGGAGTCAGTGCCTCACCAGCCATGAACCTCACCGCACATCACTGCTTCGGTACTGGCAGCAGAAATCGTCAACATACAGTCTGCTGGTGCCAGTGACCGAGAACCTTGTCTGTGTACCTGCATTACAGGTGCTCCTCAAGTGAATAGTTTCACTTTGTGGCTATCTGTGCAATGGACGTCATTGCAACATAAACAAATCTCTCAGAATGCGTGCTTGTTTAAAGCTTAACAGTAACGTGCTTGCACAGACTGGTTTCTTGGGTTGAAACATTTGATCTTGCTGACTGCATTCATTAGGCCATTTAATCTGTTTGATCATTGATAGTCAAGCTGTGTTTAACTGCATTATGAACCGTGAGTGTATTTTGTTGACTGAAACATAACTTGCATTGAAATATGTGTAGGCCAGCATTTGTGGTCTTACAACAGAAAAAAAAAACTAAAATTGTACTTATATTATGTAAAAAAGCCAGAACTAAATAAAATAAAAACAAATTTTAAACACAGAACTAAATAAAAATAAAACAGAAAACTAGAATGAAATAAAAATAAAAATTTATTTTATAAAATAAAATAAAAACTAAAACTATAATTAATATCAGAACTGAAATATCACTGAGACTCGGTTGTCTTGGTTGCCATTTTTTGCCTTTCATTTGGCTTTGTGCCATTTTTGTGTTTTCCTTTCTGTTCTGCCTCACATCTTGTTAGCTGTTATTTGTTGAGCTGTGCTCCCTCTTCATCTTGTTATTTATTAACACACCTGTCAGTCACGTCCCACACTCACAGTGGTGTCGTAAATGTCTATGAAACTCACGTAAGGCATGTAGGTCGCCTAATAATCATTTGAATACAATACACCCCATGTGTCTCATGTAGGCACCCCTTTATCTCTTGTTTCAGTCACATCCGAAGCGTATCTTTTGGGTATATAAACCCATGGGTCTGGTTAGTTGTGGTACACAGCAATTTGAACCTCTGTCTATGCGCTTCTCTTTGTCTTAATCCAACCATGGAAATCACTCGCCCTGTAAGTGTCTTTTAAAGCTTTATTGTTAAAGTGTACTGCCTGCTATGCATTGCTTTGTAAATCATTCTTTATAGTCTTTGGTTGTACACCTGTATATATCTGTATGTTTCTTTTGTATATATTTCAGTTTACAACGAGGTACGTCCAGTAAAAGCCTTCAAGAAAGCTCACCCCTTGTCGTTTTATGTGGATGTGCCGAGTTGTTTAAGCTCTCTGCACGGACAGCGGGGAGTGAGGCAGAAAACTTTCATTTGTGTAAGAAATACCTTTATTTATAAATATTATTTTATGGACTTGTCTCATCATGTCATGGTTCAGCTAACATATCAGTAGTGTTCAAATCTGTGTTTCTTGTTTGCTTTGTGTAATTTTATGCCATTATTAAAGTTTTTTTTCTTTATTATGTACCTTATGTTCATTTGACCTTAACCTTTGTGCTTTATTGATGGCCCCCCACCCTATTTAAAGGAAGGCCTCCCTGTGATTCCTTGCAGTTCATTGAATGCACTGGAGCGGAGAGTTCTTGTGAGTATCTGTGCCTTTGCTATTGCCTTTTGATTTTCTAGATATCACACCTGTGCTGTGTTTCTCAACTTTGTCTTTGGATTTGTGTATTGGGATTGTGTAATTGATTTTTTGAACCTTTGCTCCGTCTTCACTTAGATTTTTTCGATACTGTACTGGGACCCTGTTTTCCGTGTTACTCTTGCCTTTCAGGCAACTCTTTGTGCTCTTCAGAGCTTTGTGCCTGTACAGGCTATTGTGAAAATAAAACATATTTTTATCAAGATTTGTCTTGGTTCTTTGGGATTCTAGTTGGGGTATTTTGACGGTGTTTTCTCCCTGTAGTGGGCAACACTGGAAGTGATTTCGCAGCTGTGGTTTTGAACTCAGCCATTTCATGACACATCAAGCCAGAGATGTTAACACAAGTTTTGTTTTGATCTTTTAATTCCAGTGCCCCACTTTTAGATCTATGTAGGTCAGAGCCTGCTGGTAGCAATTGGGGGCTGTCTGACTTGGAGGTTATCATTTCTGGACAGGCTAGTAAAGTTCCTGACCTGTTTTGTGGAGCTTTTCGTAGGCCTCACACTCTTTTTTTATGTTTGTGTTGCCACATCACAACAAAAACATGATTAATATATTAGTATTACAGCCAAGATGTAAACATTCTGAGGTATTTTTTTCATATAACCAAGAATTTTTCAGTTGCAGTTGCAGTTAACCTCCTTTGCGTTAACCCCAAGCGTGGCTCAAGCGCAGAATTCTATGCAATTACAGTAAACCACAAGTCAGAATTGAGGTGACATGTAATGATGTGCTTTATAGTATTAAGCCTGAATATATTTTTCAGCAGTATTGCACAGCCATCTATTGGATGAAATAATATCATGCTGTTAAAAAATATATATTTCTATGCTTTCTGCCACTTTAACTTAACTACGAGGTAACTCATCAATATTGATGAGCGGAGCCTCCAACAAAAAACACAAATGGCAAGCGAGAAGCCGTAAAGACAGTTTTACAATGAACTGAAATTGAACCACTGCTCAGCGATAGTGATGAAAATGAGAATTGGTCATCAGACATCAGAAATGGATACATGATATGGCACTGTGCAATCAAACTGCCATGGTCATGTCAACGACAGTAGCTGCGAGACAAAAAGGCAAAATAATTGTAACAGAGTGCAAAGACAAGCAAGACGTTAGCGTCTAAACATTGTTCACAGTGTGACAACTATCAATGTTAGGTTTTAGATGGAGATGTCGAAGTCTCTAAGTCTTATGCTGTGGTAGACTTCAATGACACAAGGGGAACATCAGTTGTGCATGTCAAGCACTATCATTCTACCTTCTCGTGTGGAAGCAACGGAAAAAATATAAGAAAAGATTCACAAAGAAACACATTTCTATTGTCCCAAATGAAAAGTCGGGCTGTGCATTACTCAGACAAAGGATGGGTACTAAATCTGCATCAGTGGTGGACACTAGACATATCTTTTCTACCGTAATTATATTGAAGTTTTGATATTTACATGTTTCTGTTACACATAATAACTTTTTTCTTGTAGAAATAAAATGTCACCTTTGGCTCATTTTTCAGGGGGTAAATACAGTGCTAAGGAGGCCACAGAGAGCAGCAGGGCGAAGGACAACTACATTTACTAATTTTTAGAAACAATACTTGAAAAAACCTATAAAAAGAACCTCCACCACACATTTTTGCTGTCTGTCCAAGAACTAAGCAGTAGACAATAAAATCAGAGATTTTTGCTCAGAATTTAAAGCCAAGATGTTACTTTTCTCTAATGTCTGAGTGCTTTTTCCCCTTTAATGTCTGTTCTGAAGTGTGTTTGTGGACCTTCAATTAGGTACACAATAAAAGAACGAATTTTTAACAGAATGTGTGCCAGCAGGAAAATATACCTGTTCCCAGAAAAAAACAGCAAAGTGGCAGCAACAAGGCAAATTAGGTTTTCCTGAGTCAGACATTATTTTGCTTGCACATTCTTCTCCTGAACAAATTAGCCTTTACAAATTATTTAATAGTGAATAAAGAAACTGATTGCCTTTTGTTAAGAGAGATTCAGCAGAAACTGGCTTTCAACCCCCTTTTTTATCAAAAAGCTCATTTCTACCAGGAATGGTGGCAGAGAATGGACAGTCATTTATGACAGAAATTATTTTTTGTATTAATTTAAATCCTTAGATATAATTAATATTAGTTCTGCTCTTAAAGTGGGTAATGTCAGTGAATTGAAGCTGCAAAGTAGTCAGAAAGACAAAGGTCAAAAATCAGCAAAGGAAATGGAAAGAATGAAAATAAATACCAGACCTTTGTCTAAACCAGCAAATATTCAGCAACATTGACAGTGAAACAAGACACAACAGGGAACACTGGAAGAAAAATAGTCAAAAGCCATAAACCACATATCAAAAAGGGCTTCTGAGACCACAGAGAGCTCAGATTGCATAAATGCAACATATTCTTTTTATGCTACCTATAAGAGCATGATTTGTCATAACTGATAGCACAGCCATTACAGAAGGACAGTTCAGTTTTGAGAGACATGAGCATGATGATAGCTGGCAGTAGTAACGTGAAAGTGCCCATCCATTGGGCATGGCACAAGATTTCTTAGCAAAAGAGAAAGAATTTGCAATATAATATATATCCATCCATCCATTTTCCAACCCGCTGAATCCGAACACAGGGTCACGGGGGTCTGCTGGAGCCAATCCCAGCCAACACAGGGCACAAGGCAGGAACCAATCCCGGGCAGGGTGCCAGCCCACCGCAGGACACACACAAACGGGCCAATTTAGAATTGCCAATCCACCTAACCTGCATGTCTTTGGACTGTGGGAGGAAACCCATGCAGACACGGGGAGAACATGCAAACTCCATGCAGGGAGGACCTGGGAAGCGAATCCAGGTCCCCAGGTCTCCCAACTGCGAGGCAGCAGCGCTACCCTCTGCGCCACTGTGCCGCCCCATATAATATATATATATTTACAATATCAAAATCAGATTTTTGCAAGTACTCTTAAAATAGATGCTGTCACACATGTGCAACTAGGAGAGAGCTGAATGGACCAAGTGAAGGTGCAATAAACCTTGTTCTGTTATCTCTGCAGGCCAAATATGGGAAAACCTGCCTGATTTAACAACAATGTCAATTCTGGTTCAGCGGCCAAGACAGACATCACTTCCGGTTTCCAGCCTCAAATGACATCACTTCTGGTCTCACCCTTTAAAACCTCCATCTTCTCCACTACCAATTCAGTTCAGTCTGGAGCTCAATCTATGCACATCAGTGCTTACTTAAACCCTTTTGCAGCCAGAAAAAATATTTGGGTCACTGCCCCAAACCTTTCCAGTGTGTTGAGACTCATTCTTTTATAATACACAGTCTAAGCTTTAAGAAAGATAAGGGCACAGTTTTTATTGTGGCTATTAGGTGGCACCACGGAGGACCAAACCCCAGACAAAACTACTACTGACACAGTCCTGAGTCAATAAAAGCTTTTTTATTTATGCATACAGTGTACCTTTTACAGTCCTCCTTTTCCAATTGTCCAGCTTAAACAGAAAATTGCACTTTCTTATACATTTCGTTGGATTGCATTCTCCTCCACTCCTGCCTGTCGAGTGTTACCTATCCTCTCTGCCAGCTCCTACTCCCCAGGTCAAATAGGGGGCTCTTTGTTAACTTGACCTGTGGAAGCACTTCTGGGTCAAACAGGACCACAATGGTTCATGTGACATCAATAACTGACAGCTTCCCCTGGTGGCCCCCACAGATCCCAACAGGGCAGTCCCATGGGACCACAACTCCCACGCTGCACTGCGGCCATCCATACTGGGGTTCACCAGATGGGATGCTGCCACCCAGAGTATGGAGGCACCCATTGTCCTGTTCTTCCAGGCTCCCAAGCACATCCAGTGTGTTCTTCCTGGGCTACTGGGAGGCCTGTACCGTTGTAATGCTTTTCCATAACCATGTCCAAACATGGAAGGGGAGTATTGCAGCTTCCTAGCTGATCTTTCTTTATCAAGGCCTCCTGCCTGGGCAAGTGAGTAGGGTCTATCCCAGCTGGGATGCCAATCTGTCCCCTGCACTATTCATGCCCTGTTGGTTTAACTTGCATTGGTAGTGACAAATATGTTCTGAGATTTTTTCAGATAAGGAGGACAGACATTTTGACGTAAAGTAGTTATATTCAATAATCATGGTGATGTGTTGCACATTCATTAGCACATGCAAGTAAGAATTTCCATGTATACAAGACAATAAGGACCCTTCATTAAAGAAAATAAAATGGATATCAGGAATACGATAGATAAAGCTTTTCTACATAGTAAAACAATTTGGTACCTGATGTGTTTTTTAAAGTTCATGATATTTTTTAATGGTCGACTTTCCAAAAATACTTATGAATAGGGGCTAGCAGAAGCTAAGTCAAACCTAAGAGATTTTAAATTAGATGTTTTGTAAAAAATAAATCAGTGAAAAGAGGTACTGTAGCAGAAAGAGCACAGGCAGGCTTAGCAGACCAACAATAATGCCTCAATAATGCAGACATTGAGGAGCTGATCGATCCATGGGTACAAATTGTTACTGGGATTAGTTGGTAGAAACTCCCTACTTACTGTAGACAGGGGTAGCAGAGAGTCACAATGATCTACCTACAGCTTTATGTTCACCCATATGTTGGACAGGCAACCTGTAGTTTGTAAATCCTTACAAATCCTTTTAAGTAAGGATTTGTAGTCAGAGCTACAGGGACACCTAGGACCTCTAGATAGGGCTATATCCAGAAGAGTGCTCTGAGATTTTCCTGACTCTGGATTGTGTCTCAGAAGGACTGGTCATAGCCCTTACCCTTATAGTACCCATACAGGAGAGGAACTTTGTTTGCAAATATTCCCTTTGATGTTTTTTATGGGGGTTGAATGAGCTAGCAGGGATATGAAAAGGTAGTCAAGTGTGACAACCACCCTATTAGGCAGATTGTAGAAACTACTTATAGAAGCAACAGCATTTAGTCACACCAGCTGACTTCTCCTGCTGCCTGAAATTGTACCAGGTAAGCTTTATAATATTTGATACTCTCAAATAAAAAATACAAACAATTTAACTTATATAGAAAAAAAGTAAGAGGAATCCAGCACCATAAATAAGGCTCAGTGACACATTTTGCATATAATGAATAAACATGCACTCAGTATTTAAGTTACACTAAAAAATCTCACTGCTGAATTATCTGCAGTTTATAAACAGCCAGTGTTTTAACATACTATATTTTTTTGGCAAAGTGTCACAATAATAATAATGATAATAATGAAAATGCATTTCATTTATGTAGAACCATATTACCATATGGAAAGTGCTTTGCAAATACCATATATACTCACGTATAAGTTGGGTCTTGAAACACGAAAAATCAATCATAAAATCAAACCCCGACTTATACACCTGTTCAAAAATATGATGCTTCATTTTTTTTTTACATCTTTTTGCCTCCCCCAATCTCGCATCAGTTTCTTAGGCGCATCGAATTTTGTTGCAGCAGCGCAGTTACCCTTTTTGGTTACTTCAATGACTTTTAATTTGAAACCAGCTTCATATTTTCTTCTGATCGAATGCTCCATCGTAGATAAGTGATCTCTTACGATAAAGGTGTATGAGGGTGTGAGATACAAAAAACACAAATCAGTGCAAACGTTGCATCAGAATAGTTCATGTATTACCATGTCATCACATAGGCACAGTAATAATAATAATAATAATAATAATAAATTTTATTTATATTGAGAGACAGAGAGACAGAGGTTAGGAGCACACACTGTTACAGCACATTGCCGCAGCCACACAGAAAAAAAAGGCAGTGTGCTCCGAGGTTACTCTCTCAGGTGGGCGTTAGCATATCATAATTTCTTGGACCAATAGCGTGAGTTTTCCACATTCGACTTGTACGGCCGACATTATAAAATACCAGAAATTACACTGTAAAATCAAGTCCCGATTTATCTGTGGGAGAACTTATACGATATACGATATTGAAAAAAGTATAAAAGAATTAAACAACAGAAAGAAAATCTAAGTAACAATGTATAGAAACTAATATCAAACATTAAACATCAAATAATAGTTTGCATACTGTAAATGAAACACAAAGTTCTAAATAAGAAAAATAAGCAAGAATAAAATATGTAAAAATACAAATTGCTAAATTATTATTATTATTAAAAGAAAATAAATAGCTTAAACTAGTTTGTAGGAATATCACTGAAGACATTAAACCATCCATAGAAATGACTACAAAAAAAAACAAACTAAAATGAGTGGTCAGATGCAGCCAACAGAGGGGGGGGCCCTGAAGGCAGCATGAGTTCCCCTTCTCATAGCTGGTTTTGGTTTACACCAAGCCAAAATGAGGTTAGATTAAAAAATATCAGTAAAGTTCACAAGATTATTGTAGAAGCCCCTCCAGAGGGAGGGTGACCATAAACCTCCTGCATGTGGATAAAATGACCGACAAAAAATCTTTATAAAAGGATATTTATTTCACACACTCACAAAAAAATAATATAATAAAATACTTAAAAGAGCAAAAAAAGTGGCAAAAGGAGTTGCCAAGTAGGCAATCCTAAGCAAACATGTCCCTAAACACTATCTGGAAATCAGAATCCCAAAAACAGAAGCAAAATAGCCAAAAAGCAATAAATACAAAGGAAATATGAGTAGCAAAAAAGGAAAAATTACCATCCACCAAGGGCATATAATGTACAGTTCTAGTCAGCGTATAAAGGACTAGGAGCAACCTCTCAACGGTAACAGACAGGTGGCACTGCCTTTATGGGACCCAGCCACAAAACATAAGGAATAAGACACAGCGTACTTTCAAACATGGAAAATAAATAATGAAAACTGCCAAAAATACTGTATATAAATAAGCAAAGAATAAAAATAAATAATACTATTAACACAGGGTGGCACAGTGGTGCAGTGGTAGTGCTGCTGCCTCGCACTAACGAGACCTGGGTTTGCTTCTCGGGTCCTCCCTGCGTGGAGTTTGTATGTTTTCCCCGTGTCTTCGTGGGTTTCCTCCAGGTGCTCCGGTTTCCTCCCATAGTCCAAAGACATACAGGTTAGGTGCATTGGCGATCCTAAATTGTCCCTAGTGTGTGCTTGGCTTATCTGTGTGTGTGTGCCCTGCGGTGGGCTGGCGCCCTGCCTGGGTATTGTTTCCTGCCTTGCACCCTGTGCTGGCTGGGATTGGCTCCAGCAGACCCCCGTGACCCTGTAGTTAGGATATAGCGGGTTGGAAAATGACTGACTGACTGACTATTAACACAAACAATGATAATTGAAGAATCAACAACAAACAAAATGGACATAAAAAAGGAACTTAATATAACACTAGAGCTGTTTCCTGCCTAGTATTCAGTGCTGGCAGGATAGGCACCAGCATCCGCAACCTTCAAATGGACTGTTTGGGTTTAAGAACATTATGTAATTTATACAATTAATCCTATTTAATTTAATAGTTTACAAGTATTTACTTTAACTTTCTTTTCAAAGGATAACCAAAAAAAATATGTAACATCTTGTTGTTTGGATTACTATGGCTAAAGTGCAGTAAGGAACAGACAATGATTCTCTTTTCCTTCTTCCCCTCTAAAGATAAGACGCACCAATGAGAAAAATATCAAGATGGATATTTACGCAGCTGGCTCTGTAAGACTGACATTATATGGAGACAGATGAATAATATACAAAAGCAGCCCATTTACAATGAGGTCCAGATTCTAATCATCAAAAGGCCAGATGGGTGCAAATGTCTGAATTTTGGGCAGAAAGCAATTGTAAGAAATGAGATACTGCTGCAAAAAGAAAGAAAATTATGTAATGCCAGATAGATAGCAGATAGATACATATATTTTTATTGAGATCTATGTGAATTATTTGTGCAAGTAAAAACATCTTAGAAAAAATTGAGTGTTTTGTGCAGTTCTCTCTCATTACAGTATGAATATTGCAGTCATAAATACTGAAATTGACAGACATGCATCCCATGTCATTTTGCTTTGATGATTTCAATTCAATATGTAGAGCTTGTTCTGTTTCTATTTTTGCTGGATATAGAGTTTTACATATTCTTGCTGAAGAATCCAATCAATTAAAATTTATTTTTAGTACTAAATAAAATAACTTTGTAATAAAACGATGCCCTAAAAGACTAACTGTGTATCTCTTAAAGTTTTTATTTATCTTAGAAGAAATTACTATTGCCTTGTGTCCAGTCTTAACCCTTAAGAGACATGACCCTTTCTAGAGGCACCAGCCCATATAATGACAGGAACGGCATGGTTTCACCACAATACATTGCAGCTGCCTCTTCAAAATTCACATTCGCTTCATACTATCAGTCCATTTTGTTGAAGCAGTCTTGACCTGTGAAGATCCATATATTGTGCTGTCTGGACTCTCAGGGCCAAAACAAGCAAAGTGTAAACCCTCTTGGTCATTTATATATATATATATATATATATATATATATATATATATATATATATATATATATATATACACACATACTAGGGGGTTTGCCCCCTACTTGCTTTGCTTGCCAACCCCCCTGGTCTGCACTACGCGCCAGCCACTTCACGTCTCTGCAGCACGTGTTGTGAAGAGGGGGGCTGAACGAACCCCAAGGAGACACAGTTGCTCCTCCAAAACCCCCTCTTAAACAGTGATACAATGGGAAACAAATACAGGTTTTTTTTACCTCCTCTTTGCTCGATCAGCTGCTGTCTTGCTGCTGCTACTGCTGCTGCTGCTACTACTGCTGTGCCACCTGATCTGCATCTCGTGCAGCACTTCAAACATTTAAAAGTCTGTACAGCAGCTGTCCTACTCTTTGGCTTTTAATTCCTCGCCTCGCAGGACATGAGTTCTTGATATTTTCTAGTTGATAATTTAAAAATGGAATAAGAATCTGAAAATCTAACATCACATTAAAGTTCGATAAACTCTGAAAAGAATGATACCAAACACATATATGTAGGTTTTAAAATAAGCTTGATTTAAAGCGTGACAAAAAACGTGACATAAAAATGTGACATAAAATTGTTGCACAAAATCGTTGCACTTTTAGGCTTAGGATTTTATATATATATAGTACCAGCCAAATAATACAAAGAGTACATGCATGGCATGTGTTTCGCCCTATTTGGGGCTCATCAGGTGTACAAACGTTTGCTTCCACTTAAAGTGATCAAACTTCATATGTCAGTGCCTGAGGTGAAGCCTCAGAAGTTATGCCACAGCGGCTGGTTTGCTTATTTGATAGGGTGTAGATCAGAGTATTACATGCATGGGTCTGATCACAATCTAATATTTAGATGGTTACCTACTACGTAACACTTGTGATTGGTCAGCCAGCTGACAGATATCCGCCATGTCCTCTCAGTTGCAAAAAGCAGATCATAGACATGTTACTTACCTCTAAATATATACTGCTCAAAAAAATTAAAGGAACGCTTTTTAATCAGAGTATAGCATCAAGTCAATGAAACTTCTGGGATATTGATCTGATCAGGTAAGTAGCAGAGGGAGCTGTTAGTCAGTTTCAGCTACTTTGGTGTTAATGAAATTAACAACAGGTGCACTAGAAGGGAAACAATGAGATGACCCCCAAAGCAGAAATGGTTTAACAGGTGGAAGCCACAGACATTTTTCCATCCCCATCTTTTCTGACTGTTTTTTCAGTGAAGTGATGCCCTGGTCCAGATCAGGGAGGAGATGCCCCAGGACACCATTTGTCGTCTCATTAGAAACATGCCCCGATGTTGTCAGGCATGTATACGAGCACGTGGAGGCCATGCAAACTGCTGAGTATGATATTGAGTTGCTGCAATGAAATTTCTGCAAAATGGACTAGCCTGCCACGTCATTTTTTCACTTTCATTTTCAGGGTGTCTTTGAATTCAGCCCTCTGTAGGTTGATAATTTTCATTTCCATCAAACGATGTTGGCCAGGACTTTGGGGACTTTTGGGGGTTTTGAGGTGCACTGAACTGTAAATATGATTGTAAATAAACGTGTTGTGGGTGAACCATCGGTGTCCACCTGTCTGTGTCCAGGCTGGCTTCCACAGTATATATATATATATATATATATATATATATATATATATATATATATACACATACATACACACACACACACAGTTAGAGATCCAGTTCCAGCTTACAACAAATGTAACCAGTGAAAATGTATTCTTAACAAATACCATACTGCTGGTAATTTCATTTAATTATTTACTTCTGTGGCAGAGATTTGGGCAAATATAACAATCATAACCTTATGGCAAGTGGGGATCAACTGATCAGATAAAATTTTGTGTTTGGGTAGAAACAGAAATCCTAATTAGGAAAGCTGGACCAGGAATCTTTCCTTCTTAAAAAAAGCTGCATTGGATAATCTATTCTGCAATAGACTTTCATTCAGTTTTTAGGTAAATATCAAGACGTTACTGAAATTCTTTCTCCTTTAATAACATGGTGTCAGAAACTTCATCAACTAATTTATGTGCAAAGGTGCTACATGAATGTATCAGTAATCACAATAAGAATAATGTTATTGCAAAGGGAACACAAAAGACTGTAGATAACAAACAAAAAATAAATTTCCAAATTACACCTATTTAATACTCCAAAATCCAAAAACTAGACCAAAAAGACAGAGATCTTGACACTAAGTAGTTCATGATATTCATCCAATGAGAAATGTCCATATTGTGAGGAGCAGGATGTTTCTTCACACTAGATTTTATTTAAGGATATAAGCTCTAGATGTGCAGTGCCCCGTTTTCTTTGATGTTCACATGAGATTTTTATGTTTCATTTCGCCAGGTTGCCATATGTATTTCACATATGTGATTCTCTCTCTGCTTAACACACATGACTTTCCTCATGTTTCAGTCACTCTAGATTCAATGTGCTTTGCCAATTTAAGACTCCCTGTGCTCCACACATGAATTTCTAAAAGCTTTACATAGCTGAGATTTTATGCATAATCCCAATGCTTCACACAAGGGACTTTATATCAAGCAAAGCCAAATCCGGAAAGCTAGAGAACTGTAAATATAGCCATTTATCTTAGTGGGATGTAGAAACTTCAAAATAATTTTTATATATTTTCATGTGGTAACCTTTTCTCATTCATTCAACCACTTTTTTTGTAGTGATCATTTGAAGTGATGGTTTTTCATGGGTTTGGCCAGCAGCTTTTGTTTCACACCGTTTTTGCATTTTGTTTTTTTCCTTTTTATCTAAGCAGTTCTGTTTAAGGTCCTTTTTTGTTGAATGTTTGCAATTGCTAATTATTTTCTGTTAGTTTGTTTTGTTAGTTTAATTTACTTTCCTCTATGTTTTTTCAGCCCATATTGTAAGAACTGTTGAATATAAATCAAATGATGTTAATCTCAGACTATATAACACAGTAGTGAGACAGCATCTGAAGTATTGTGTGCAGTTCTGGTAACCACACTACAAAAAAGACATAACAGCACTTGAAGGTGTGCAAAGGAGTGGAACAAAGGACTTAAGGACCTGTCCTACTCTGACAGACTCAGAAAATTAAATCTCGAACAGAGGAGACTGCGTTGGGACCTAATAAAGGCACTAGGCACTTTGTTAGGAAAAGACAGGCTTTGCAATCAGAACTCAACTTTTTGACAACAAAAGAAACAGAACAAGTCATATTTAAATCGTGACATAATTTCTATGAACAATAAGAATAATAAGATCTTAGCTCAAAAAATCCACAAGCAGGAATTTCACAGTGCAATATTAGTAATCACCAATACAGACGGAGATAGAATGATTGGTAATTAAAAATATAATGCACATATTTAGAGACTACTATAAGTCCTTGTATTCTACTCAGTTTAAAGAACACAAGACACAATCTAATATGTTTTTTTCATACATTACTGATACCACAGCTACATACTCTCAGTGCAGAGGAATTGGATAAACCTCTGACACTATCAGAATTACTAGACACTATAAACTCACTTCAGAGTGCGAAAGCACCAAATCCTGATGGCTGCCCTGCTGAATTATATAAATAAATTCTCAATCAAGGTAGCTCTCATTTTATTAGCAACTTTTATAGAAGCCAGAGTCAATAAAATTTTGCCTCAAACATTTTGCCAAGCATTAATTACCATTTTTCCCAAGAAAAAAAAGACTTATTACAATGTGCATCATACAGACCAATCTCACTTCTGAATAATGATGTTAAGATACTTTCCAAAGTCCTAGCTAGAAGGAATGAAAAAGTGCTCCCTTCAGTAATATCACAAGACTAAACTGGATTTATTACATTTAGGTTCCAATCTTCAACGCCTGTTTATTATAAAATATTCACCCATAAATCCAACACTCCAGACATCTTATAATCTTTGGATGCAGAAAAAGAATTTAATATGATTGAATGGGATTACTTATTCACCACTTTGTATAAATTTGTGTTTAGCCTGAACATATGTGTATGGATCAAACTACTGTATACCAGTCCAGAAGATTCAGTTTGTAATAACAACTCCATCTCAGACTACTTCAAACTAGAACGTGACACTAGACAAGCATGCGCCTTGTCACCACTGCTGTTTGCAATCGCCATTGAGCCATTGGCTGTTCACTCTCAAAATGCATCAGAGATAAAAGGGATTTTCAGACAAGGACTTGAACAGAAAGTATCACTATATGCATATTATATGTACTGTATATATCAGACCCACAAAATTCAGTGCCTGCAGCCCTTGACTGTACTAAAAGAATTTCAAAAGATGTCTGGGCTGAAAATTAATTTGAACAAAAGTGTTTTTTTTCCAGTGAATTCTCTAGCAAACAGCATTAGATTGGACACTTCCCTTTTATCATTGCAGATAGGTTTAAATTATCACAAGTTAATATAAAGCTCTTTTTCAACAAAAGTTTGCTGTTTGCATGGACAAAATCAAACAAGACATTCATAGATGGTCTACCCTCCTTCTTACTTTAGCAGGGAGAATTAACATTATCAAGAGAATATCCTTCCTAAGCTGCTGTTTCTATTTCAAAACATTCCCATACACATTAACATATCATTTTTTAAGAAATTAGATTCAATTATAACCTAATTTATTTGGGATTCAAATATCCACACCTACAAGGGTGACCCTACAATGACTTAAATCAGAAGGTGACCTGGCTCTACCTAATTTTCCATTTTATTACTGGGCGGCAAACATACACGCATTAAAACCTAGACACAAATAGATGAACACACACTAGTTTGGTCTGCAATAGAAATGAAATCCTGTAGTACTTCTTTATATTCCTTGCTTTTTACACCAGTAAATACAAGGTATCGCCAATATACTAACAACCCAATTGTCCTTCATTCACTTTATTCCAGTATCTATTCCAGAAGAGATAATGATCAGTCTTGAAGACTCAGACAGCATTTCTATAATGTATAAAACCATTTTAAAGTCCCTCCCTTTTAAACATCCCAAAGTACAGTGGGAAAAGGATTTCTCACTTAAAATTTCAGTAAAGGAATAGAAGGCAGCCATGCACAGAATTCACTCTAGCGCCATATGCTCAAAGCATTCAGTTATTCAATTTAAAATTTTTTTATCAAGCACATCTATCTCATTTTAAATTGTCCAAAATGTTTCCAGGGCAAGGTCCAACCTGCAAATATTGCAATCAACCTCCAGCCTCACTGAGTCACATGTTTTGGGCGTGTACCAAATTAACATCATTCTGGACAAAAATTTTTAAATGCCTATCAGACAGCTTTGGTGTCACAATCACTCTTAATCCATTAATAGCTGTGTTTGGTGTACTCCCAGATGGGCTTAAAGTGGAAAAGGAAAAACAAACTGTAATTGCCTTTACTACACTATTAGCATGAAAACGTATCTTGCTCAACTGGAAGTATCCTAGCCCACTTCTGTTAAGTCAGTGGGTAACTGATGTTATATACTATTTGAAATTAGAAAAAATCCAATTCTCTCTGAGAGGATCTGTTCAGAACTTTTTTAAAACCAGGCAGGATCTAATCAATAATATTTTAGAAAAAGCATTTATACTGCTCTCAAAAGTTTTACTCTGGCTGTTGGCCTTTCTCACTTTCTAATGGGTGGTGGGTGAACTGAATTTAGTTTTGTTAAGTTTGACTTGATTGTATGGAATGTTGCATGCTTTAAATAAATTCAATAAAAGTAAAAAAAAAAAAGATTTTGATATTCTGGTTTTGACTCTGTTAACTCTTTTGTCTCAAATCAGTTTTCGTTTTAGTGGATGGCCTCTGGTAAAACAATGGAATTTTGGTGAACAACTCTTTTCTGACTATTATAACAGACTATTATATATATTCAGACTGTAACAGACTTTTATAATAGTCTTTTCTGACTATTAAACAGCAATTTCTATCCTATAGAAAAAGCTTATTTCTGTTTTAAATTTTATTTTCAGTCTTTGGAAAAAGTTGAAACTTGCATCTTCTGGTTGCTTGCTTTAAACAACATAGCATTTACTCTTAAATAGTCAGTGCCAAAAGATTACCTGGTGCAACTAGTTTGGGGGAATAGCATGAGTTGGATGTCTGAGTTGCGGAGCTATCAGGCTGCTTCTTATTTTCTTAACTGGTATAACAGTTTCATTGTGTGGCCAAGACTCTCAATGGTCTCCCTTTCCATTAATAATCACAACTCAAATTAACTTGGTAAAAGCAATAGATAAATAAAATAAGGAGTTCAGTGTTGTGTTCTGTTCTAAACAAGTGCACATTAAAGGAAACAGTCCTCCAAAAACTATGAAAATGTTCACACCCACCCTTATTTCAGGTCTGGGCCCACTGGACTGACATCTCCAAAGGCAGCCTAACCCCAACTCAAAAGGCAGACTTTCTGACCTGTACTGGCTCAGAAATGGGGCTTAGACTTTTAAAGTTGAAAAAGTCTCAAAAATTCTCTTTAAAGAGGAGAGACAAAACATTAAAAAAAAAAATTCAGGTCAGAATAACAAACAGAACCAAAGTGTAATTCAAAAATGAATTTTATAACTGGTGGCCCCACTTCCACGGGTTTCACTTAAATTAGAGAAGACAGATAAAACAGAGAATGACCTTTGAAATACACATTTGCCATCCTGATTACAGCAGGAATACAATGTAGATGTATTGTGTATATCCACACTTGAATTAGCAGTTAGAGTGAATTGTAAAGGCAGATGGCTATTAGCTTTGGTTACAGCCATTGAATTTAGTTTAACAGTTACCTTGCTTGTGTATGAGAGGTATGGTATGGGGACAACTAAGTGGTTCAAAACATAATTATGTAGACACACTGTAGTTTCTCGGGCTCTATTAAAAACCAACAGTAATAGTTGTGGGTCTGACCATTTACTTTCTGAATCGGACACAAGGCCATCACACAGGATCCACAAACATAAACACATCTTGAATAATTTAGAAAAGACAGTCAATATGAAATCACATCTTTGTACTTGTTGAGGTAAACAAGAGAATTTGAAACTGCATCGAATGAAATCAGGAGCTTCTGTCAACAGTGCGTGTTCTCTTCTATCTACTCTGGATTTGTACAATGAAAAGATGGGCAGGCAGTCAAAAATAATTGTTATATTTAATAAATAGGATCCAAGAAAAGAAAACAATGTAAGGAGGGCTTTGGCCATTTGGGATAACATCTGACATTTTGCAACATAGACGGAATTCAACTAGATCAGATTATTCCTGATATTCATTTACTGTCTACTTGATTTTTTTTTTTTGCTTTATTCACATGGATCTTGTGATGTTAAGCACATTCAGGTTTGTCAAAGCTGTTGTTTGAAGAGTGCCTGTTGTTTATAGATGCAGTTTTGAGTCTGGCAGCATTTGATATTATTCATCAAGTCAAATGCTGCCTGGGCTTACCGTGTGAACATTTCAAAAGATAGGCTAATCCACTGCAAGAAAATAAACTCTTAAATACTCTCTTAAGTAAAGGTATTTCAGTTTGACCATAAGTTTTAAACATGACATTTGACCGATTTGCTGATATCTGATTTATTTTTTAAAGTTTGCTGCTACTATGCTGTGCTGCTTGAAATAAAAAAATAAAAAGAGCCATGCCAGATAGTCACAATTACATGGCATGAACCATTTGCGACACTCCTTTAAGGTGTATGCAAAAGTAGCCAGCTTTAGTCATCTGGGTCCTAAGGCAGAATGTTAAAAAGACAAAACATCAACTAAGGAAGTAAGCTGGGTATAGGACTGCTAGAGAAATGCAAAAAGTTTGGGTATTAAGTGGTAGGTGACGAGTAAAAAGGTGACACTGCTGGCCCTGATTCCAAATAGGTGGAGTCAAAATTGTTTTTTTACATTTGTGCTTCTGCTTCATAATCTCTCATCTAAAATGGAAACAAAAGCTGAACTAATTAGTTGTTTGGTGCTATATTCCTGATCACTGATAAAAAAACCTAAATAATATTTAAAAGTGACGATTTTACTGACAAAGGACTTGAATCATGCTGACTCAAGAGACATGTCATTTGTAACCATACTACTCAAAGGCCAGCAAATCTAAAGAATATTACCCTGCCATCACACTACACATGAAATAGAGAAATATGACGACAATGTATGATATATTAGCATCATGTCATTCAGGAGTCAATTTGACTTAATGTCACCCTCTAGTCATCACTTTAAGTGACTAGGCCTGCAGTTATCACATTCAATATAGTTATAATGAAAAATTAAGCTTGAGGACTGTGAGGTCTTGACACTGAAAAGCTATGAGTGCTTGTCAGAAGCTGTTGTACATTGCTCTTTGACCAAAAATTATCGTTTTAATGGAATAATTTTGTGGTATGGCAGACTCCAGTATTAGATATATAGGGAATACATTAAAATGGCAGGAATTCTTAAAGAAGAAAGGTTTTTAACCTCTGGAATTTACCTTAAATACACTTTGTTAAATAGCATCATTTGACGGATAAACTATAACTTTATTTATGGTTCATCCTTAGTCCTGATAAATGATGATGATGATTATTATTATTATTATTGAAGATTTATGACAGTGGTATACAACTTCTTCCACCTGAAGAAAGTAAATACTGATAGACCATTGTGTCTTTTTCTCTCTGTTTTTTTCTGTTTTATCTGTCTTTTATTATAGAAATTAACTGTATGTTTTATAACTGCTTTATAGAGCCCCACGTGTACAGTTTCACCTTCATGTGGAGTAGTTGTCTCAAGCAAAGAGACTTATTAGATCAGCATAAGCAGACCAGTTGTCTTAAGACATAAGCTACGCCTGCGCCAGTCACCAAAGCAGGTGCCCTCACCGCTCTGCTACTTTTGGAAAACGTTGTTCCATTATCTGCTAATCCCTGTTGGAATATGGCAATTACTCACACCAGGTGATCTTATTGCTATACCTTAAACATACTGTCATGGAAGTTCCTATGTTTGTTATTTTGCTTCACCTATGATATGGTTACTGTTAAATATGTTCTTTATATGAGTGTTTGGTATGTTTGCTTTATAGCACCCCACATATACAGCCTTATCTGCACGTTAACAGATGCCTCAAGCAAGGAGACTTGCTAGCTCAGCACAAGCAGACATAAGCTACGCCTGCGCCAATCGCCAAACTAGGCGTCCGCTCACCATACTGATTTCTATTGGCGGTGCCCCTGTAAGAATATGGAGGTCACCACATTAGATACCCTTTAAACAATATACCTTGACCCAATCAAACAATGTAAAATCAATATTACTGCAAAGCAAAATTAATAAAACAGAGTAAAACCGATGATAGCAAAAATAAGAAATGTATATGAAAAGAATCTTAAAAGGTTAGGAAATGCATTTGAAAAGATTACTATTAAAAAGTACTTATTTAAAAATAATATAAGGTAAGACTTTTCAGGTCTATTTCAGATTTTTCTTCGGTTTTCAGAAGTCTTGCAAATTTCTTCGGAAATTCAGATGCCTTGTCAGGGTGACAGTCCTCTCTCTCTTGTTCTTCTTTCTTAAATTATTCCCTCTCAGTGTATATTATGTTTTATTGTAAACAGTAAAATAAAACATAATGGCTGCCAAGTACTGTTTGTTATTTACTAGTAGGAAATAAGAATCACAAGAGTGTGTCTAGTGGTCCAGAAACCTGTCTTAATCCTGCCCTGAATGTTTTCATTAACTAAGTCTGAAAGCCACCAAACCTTGGGTGTCCTGGTTTTATGAAGTGTGCCCTGTAACACCTGTCAGAAATAATGGGTCCCGTGTGGCTCTTGCAGGAATGGATTTTGTGGATGTATAGACTCCGGACTGTTGGTCTTTTTAGCCCATAATCTGGAGTAACTGAAAACAGATGACTGCCTATAATAATAATAATAATAATTCTTTACATTTATATGGTACTTTTCTGACTACTCAAAGCTCATCTCTTTATGTTTGTTTCACTAAATACTTTATACACCCTTAACATTGTAAACATAACACAGAAGAGGAAGGTCTAATTCATTTTAGATGAAAGAAATGATAAGCACTACACAGATGACCCCAAGCTCACACCTTATACCTTTAGACAACTGACACTCTGCCCCAGCTTCTTTCAGTCTCATGAGGATTTAAATATTCTATTGGAGAGAAGGTGGTCTTCACAAAAACACTGACTTCAGCTAGGCAGCATGCACAGAGTTTTACATGTTTCTTCTGATTAAAAGTATGCGATCTCCAGGGAAGGCCACGGTGTGTAGTTAAAGCCCGGGCTGGCATAGTGTCACATTAGTGGTTACTCAATGTTTCATCTTACTGTCGGCTAAATGGTTGCCATGGAAACTAGCATCACTGGCACACACAGGTGAGTTTGTCTCCTTTATAGTTCAACTATTCTTGCAAACAAACTAATTTTGCTTTTCATGTTTAAGGAAATAACGTGCCCTTAAACTCGACCACACAAAATGTCAGAAATGCGTTTCTATATATGGAAGCAGAAAAAGCTGTTGCTGAGAGTGTTGTATTCAAGAATAAAAAGTTTAAGGGTTAATAATCTGTCTTAATGCATTTGTTTCTTTTTTGGCAAATTATATGAACATTTGGAAGAAGCACCGAGTGTTTTCATGTATTATGGCTGAACATGCATAAGTGAGAAGACTGCTTGGCAGACAGGGTGAATACTTAAAGGATGCCTTATTGAAATGCCTTGGAGAAAACAGATGCAGTGGTCTTGTTTGCTCATTTGGATGTATGGATTTTCAAATGTGCAAAAAAAAACAATGTATAATGCAGTTGTTTGCGTAAATTGATATTGCCTTTACTGGAAGAACAGTAACACGTTTATGATATTCTTGAAAATAGTAGGAGCACCCATCACTGACTAAAACAGATCTAAGGTCAGAAAAATGTGGAAAGCATACAGGTGCTGTAGTTTCTGTTATTATTTCTTTATTTACATGATCGTATGTAGTTCCAGCCATTTTCTGCATCTACTTAGTCCAGGTTTAGAGTAGTAAGAATTTGAAGCCTATCCCCTTTGGGTGCAGAGCAAAAACCATGTCTCGATGGGATTCCAATTTTATTTTTTTAATCACTTATATCATGTGTATATATATGTTTAGGAAGAAGAAGAAACAGAACCACTGCAAAAAAACAAGTTCAAGCGGAGAAAGGCAGGTGAGATGCTCTGAACTGAGTAGAACACTTCAGCAGTGCGAAAGTAGTGTCCATAAGTCGCCATAGTGCAGGTAAAGCTGCTTGTACAAACCAGTGTCATTGCTTACACTTTTTGTACGTTACCAGCATACAACTAATCACGAAAAAAATCTGAGTGTAAATGTAATCATAAAGAAGCGACTGTGAAAAGATATTCTAGACAGACGGTCTTTCTTGCATCTATTATCAAGTGAAATTTTTGACAGCCAAATGCATGTGACTTTCAGAAAAAGGTTTTTAACAGGCAAAACAAACATTGGCCTGCTGCTATTGATTTTCTGTGTGCTTAAACAAACAGGAGGCTGTAATGCAAGCAGTGGGACAAGTCTCCATACGGTGACGGCAATGCCTCCACAAAGAACAAGTTACCAAGGATACAAATCAAAGCACAGGAAACTGGATCATTTTTCAGGAGCATATGTCATGATTGATGACATTTTTAAAAAGTGGCTTTATACTGATAATCTTCTGCTGTAATGGCGGCGCTGTGGGAACACATGCTATGCAGGATTATACTAAAGAGATGCCCAGCCTTGGTCCTGATGGGTCATAGGGAACTTTCTCAAAGCCTCGGCTTTATTGATTAATCTATTTCTTTTCCTTTGTTTAACCAGCAGCATTAGTTTTACTTTATCCACTTTAAGTTGGAACTGCCCTGTGAGATTATTAAGAGTTGTATTTTACCATTGATTTTTCACTCATAGTGCTGTAATTTGTTTATAGAAAAAGTAAACAATTTTCCGAAATTTCATAATGTACAAAAATAAAAGCACAGATTAGGAAAAACATACTACAAAGAGGATAATTTAAAATTCATTAAATTAAGAAGAAGCTGACAATATAAATCCCTTAAAATTATAGTTAAGATATGGTCAGTTGACAACAGAGGAGAGGAAAAAAAAAAGTTAGTGTGTAGGGGTCCATGGTTGGTTATATTAAAATGTCATAACCATAGTCAGACACCGCCACAACTCTAGCAACATTTTTCAGTGTTAGAAAGGATGGTCAACATTTTTAAATTTGGATCTGTCACTCAATATTTCAGAAAAGAAGTGGAAGGCAGCCATGCACAGAATACACTCAAGCTCTGTATGTGCAAAGCATTCAGTCATTTAACTTAAAATCTTCTATCGAGTGTATTTATCTCATTTAAAATTATCCAAAATTTTCCAGGTCAAGATTCAACCTGTGAACATTGCAATCGAGCTCCAGCCTCACTGACTCACATTTTCTGAGGGAGGCACAAATTAACAAAATTTTGGACAAAAATCTTTGTATGCCTATCAGACAGCCTTGGTATTACAATGACTCCTAATCCACTAACAACTGTGTTTGGTGTACTCCCAGATGGCCTTAAAGGAGAGAAGGACAAACAAACTGTAATTGCCTTTTCTACACTACTAGCACGTAGACTTATCTTGCTCAACTGGAAGAATCACACCCCATCACTCTTAAGTCAGTGGGTAACCGATGTTATATACTACTTGAAATTGGAAAAAAAATCTAATTCTCACTTAGAGGATTTGTTCAAAACATTTTTTAAATATGGCAGGATCTAATCAATAACATTTTAGAATAAGCCTCCATTTTGGGGAAAAGGATACTCTTCATTTCTTACTCGTTTTATAGAGTAGCTTCAGTTGCTAGTTCCTCTCTCTTTCTCCTGGTTGGGGGTTGAATTTTGCTTTGAGTTGTTAAATTTGACTTGACTGTATGGAATGTTATCTGTTTCTAATTAAAATCAATAAAAATATAAAGATAAATAAATAAATTTGAATTAAACATTCATTTGAGATTAGCTGGCTATTTTTAAGTATTCTTTCTTGTACCCACAACCAATAATACAATTTACTTTAAAATAATCAGTATGGTTTCTGATTATCACTCACATATTTGTGGATGTCCATTAATCCCTAACCCACTAACAGCACTATTCTGTTTAATACTTGGTGGGTTTTCACTGATTAATGGACAATCTGTAGTGGTAATGTAAATGAATTTGTTAGCATTTTGCCATATCCTGCTCAGGTAAACGATTCCTTACCCAGCCACTGACCATAAAACAGTTGCAAAGAGATGTACTATTTTACCTAAAAACCAAATTCACTTTATAATGAGCTCTTCAAAGCTTCTTTAGAACCTGGCAGACATTTAATAATTTTGTTCTTGATGAATTAGACATGCTGAATCTCCCATACCCTGTGCGGTGCCTTCACATCATTGAGTTGTTGCTTCACATCTAACCATCCTTCGTTTCCCTTCTAGATGGGTGAGGGATAGGACACGAGGGCTAAATTAAACACATTCGAAGTCTGATTAATATATAATGTTTTCATTGTAATTTAGAATTTTCAGTAAAAACAATCTGGATGATTAATCTGTCCATAATCTACACATAAGTCTTGTATGTCTATTACACTTCCAATTCCCACTTAAAATCTGTGCAGTTAGCACTCCACAAAAGAGTGAAGATCAGATAACCCACCAAGAATGGCTCAATTGCTTGTTCATCAGTATTACAAACAACTGAGCGAGTCTGATGGGGTGATTCATTGATCTGAAGAAGGCTTCGTTTGTCACCCTTACATATCACAACATTTGTTGGCAATTATCATTGCATAGAGACTTTCATGCTTATCAGGAAGTATCTAAAAGAAGAAGAGTAACATCACCTGAAGTATGGTGGATCATGAATGGTAATGGTAAAGAGATACATTACCCCACCCATGAATCAACAAGTAACCACAGTGCAACAGTTCTAGTCATGACATCTACTACGAAATTTCCCACTGACCATAGTCATCACTGATTATGTTGGGTTCAGTATCAATGTTAAACAGTCTTACTTCTGTGCCACCTTCACTGATGAGCCTTGCTTCCTCACTTGAGGATTGAGGATCACCATACTTATACCTGTACATGGCTGTGATGTGTGTGGTTTTTAGCAATTTTTACAGATATTGTAATAAATTGTTAGTCCCATAATTTCATTCATTACAGTCATAACATAAAAGTTTGATGACTATATTGGTTATCAGCCCTGTTAATGATATCTTAGTCTCACTCTTCCAAATAATGAGGACACAGATGCCCTGAACATGATGATATAGCCTCTGCTCATATAGCCAAATGGGCAGTCTTGTGTGTTGCATCTGTGTGCTCTCTCTCTTCTTGCTGCTCCCAATAATAAGTGCTGAAAGAGGCAACTCACTAAATTAAACTTACAAATGGCCAGTGTAACAATAAAGATCACAAGACATTGCGAAGGTTTGGGGCAGCCACCCGTATAATTGTTCCCGGCTGCAAAACTTCTTAATAATCAGATCCATGTTCACACTATTCAGTCCAAAACAGAACTAACTCAATATTAACAAGATGGCGGCTTTAAAGGCCATTACAGGAAGTGATGTCATCAGGCCCGGAATTGACGTCATTGGCTGCCCCAGAGTCGGGCAGGATTTCCCCAGAATGGGCTGTAAGAGATCGAGAGGGAGAATTCGTGCACTTCACCACCCCCTGGTCCGGCATGGAATTACATGTATTCGAACCCTGTAGTTGCCTCCTAAACACGTGTGTGTGACAACAGCTAATGTAGATGGCAATGTAGCAATGCAGATACTGTTCTTTTGAAGGTTACATTGCTTATATCTGTTAAAACTTGCTTTTAAAAATCCCAAAGATGATGCCTTATATTTTCAAGATGATGACATCCACCACTCTTAGGGTAATCCATTCTATAACAAGAATTTTCTTGTGCCAGAACAGATTGCTAATGCTGTGTAGATCCACCCTAAATTTCATGCCTTCTGCTTTGTTATATTTTGCAAATGGTGTTTGGATAGAGGATATTTTATTAGGGACACAGTTGTTTTACTGCCATACATCCTCAGATAAACAGCACTATAGATCTTATTAGGTGCAATTTGCAGTAACCTCCTTTGTCTGATAACCTGAGGTGAATGCAGTGCTGCTTGAGCAATTTGCTGTCAATCAAAAAAGTTTTCATTGAATTTGGAGAGGCTTTTTTGTACCCTTGTCAGAAAAGCTTTACATAATTATTTCAAAGATCTTCTCTGTTCCTTTTTCTTGCCCTCAAAGATTGTAATGACAGTATAACTTTGGGCTGTACTTCAAACCATGTAAATGCTAGCAATGTTTGACAAAAATAACCACCACCTCCATGATTAATAGCAGTTGCAATAGAGAAATACAATGAGTAGCCTTAGAAAACTAATCTATCACAACCAAAATTGTAGAACGTTTCTTTGGATTCTTAAGCAAAACATTTAGAACTTACGCTTGGACCACACGTTCTCTCCACTGATGAGGAAGTATTGGGGTTTCATGCCAAACCACTGTGCCCCCCATATTTCTCTGCTAACTGCAGGGTATGCAAACAGGCTGTACTGCCTTGAGCTGCAGGTCACCTGTCACCCCATACATGTCAACATGAGTGCAGCTCCTTCCTCTGCCCAATGGCACACATATGCCAGTTTTGATACTAGCAAGGCTGGGCAAAACTCCACAATATATTTCAATTATAGTTATAAGCCTCAGTTTGTAGTTATTTGTTTAATAACTATATATATCCATTATGTTTAACCACACAACTACAAAGCTTAAATGAAGTGATCACATTTTTTTGTCATTCATTTATTCCTGTACACATTTTCTGGACTTATTCCTTGAATTCCATGGCTACATTAAGTTAGAGTGTAGGCTGATAGGAAAAAGATACAGCAGCCAGACACCTGAAAAGGGTCGTGAATGTCCATGACACACTTACTCAGTCCCATTTATTCTTTTTCATATTTGCTTCATGACTTTGTCTAAGATGACATAAAAGATCAGAATGCATTACAATTGTTCATATTTATGTTTTACCGTTTTCGGTTACGCAGTCTGGAAGTCACCAGGAACAAATGTATTGTAAAATCCCTGCTGGGGTGTAGCCTGGTGGCTGAGGGGGTGTTGAGTCTCGTGGAGAACAGTGAGGACTGATATCAGGGAAATGATGGATATTAACAGGAAGAAAAGGGGTGGTACCCTGAACAGAAGAGCTGGAAAGAGAGGCGGGGTTTTCTGGACGGTTCGGGGGACGACAATAAGGTGTGGGATATAAGGGTGAAGTACAAGAGTGACAGGAGAGGAGGACTCTGTGTAGGGAACCAAGTATCTACGACATCTTTCATGACCATAACAATGAGAGCTTTATAGGTAATTGTAAATAGTTCCTGTTCAATTTCCTTCTTTTTTGTTTTCTATTGTATTTTTTTACACTGTTGAGAGTAAACTGTTCTTGCAACCACTTCTTTATCCTACTTTGTGTTCCTTCCTTCCTTCCTTCCTGTTACAGTGTGGTTGCTGCACTATTTTGTGAGAGGCAGTGTTTGTAAAGGTCTTTCATTTGCAATTGCCAGGAGAATAATCATGGGCATCAGCAGAACTGATAAGGTACACACAATTCATTATATGTTGTATCTTTCTTTATGTTATTAGGACCTAACAAGAATGAAAGTCACAAAATTTACGTTTACTTATTTCGCTGATGAGTTATTTAAGGCAATGTACATCATTTATGATACAATTGCTTACATTTCTTTTGAAGCACAGGCAGGTCATGTGACTTGTTCATGGTCGCACAGTGTTTGTAGCGGGATTTAAACCTACAACCATACGGTTTGAAGTCCAAAGCCTTAACCACTATACCAAACTGCCAAATTTTGTTTCCATTAAATGCTTATTTTGGTTGTTAGAGTGGTATTTTCTGACAAAACCTTCCTTCAAATTCAAACAATTCAACATAACTGCTGCATTCTTTTATAGTGTAATTGTTCTGGTATAGGTGCGTACCTCTTTGCTGAGAAACGTGATACAGGTATGGCCACAAAATACTGTCAGCTTGTAAGAGGATTACTTTACTCATCACTTCTAGGAGAAAATAATCACTTTACTAATTACCTCATTTCTATTTTATTGTCTAAACCCATATTACCCTTTACAATTTGAGAGCAATTTGAGTGCCCAATGAAAAACCTGGAAAATGAAAGCAATTCAGAACAACAAATAATTCAAAGTGTTCCTGATCATGTTACTAAAATAATGATGAATGACAATAGCAGCTGGGAATAAAAATAAATACACATAGAGACAGAAATAAACCCAATTACATTCCTAACAGTGACTTTTTTTAGTGGTCATTCAGTGTTTCAGAGGTGGATAATAACTTAGCTACTGCACAACACTGCCATTGTAGTCACCAATATACCTACATCTTTGCTATGTGGGGAATATCCAGAATACCTGGAGAACACCCATGTGGACACATGAAGAATGTATAGACCCAACAGCGTGAGATGTTGAGATCAGATTGATATACACGGCACTCAAACAACTGCGCTATACTCTCCATCCCTAAATGATAATTGCCATTACTATCTATCTATTATAAAAAGAAATCCTGTCCCCTGACCTGATAGTCTACGATACGTGATCTTTCTCGGAAGATAATTTAAAGACCCATGAGACCTGCCATGGTGCGTCTCACGGGAACATAGAATGAGAGTCTTGCAAGACACAACCTACTTACAAGCAATATCAAAAAAAACAAATCAGTAGTGTAAAGGCAGTCATGCAGCACACACAGCTCCAGGGCTCTCAGTGCATATAAAGTGTATAAGGTCAATACGGTAGAAATGAAATGAATAGGGTAGAAATGAAACGTCGATGATTAAACGAAGAAGAAAGAAAATCGCTGAGAAAAGAGACTCAAATGTGTTGGACAGAAAAAAGAGCAAAAAAGAATAATCGAGGTGCAAATTCAGAAAATAAGGAAAGTAATTATCAGCCCGGAACAAGTGGAATTGAAAAAAAAGCACATCCAATCTGGCTCAGAATTAAATGACAATGAGTAAAAGACAAAGTAGAACTTCATAGAGATGTTTACAAACGTTGGCGCTAAACACATGCAGAGCAGGTTAGAGACTATGAAACCAGGGAAATTAGAAAGGCTCAAAAAAACAAAAAAAAAAAAAACCTTGGCGCTATACACATGTGGAGAAAGTTAAAGGATATGAAAGTAGGAAACAAAGATCGCAGTAGCGCAAACAAACAAACTGCCTCATTTAACTATGCACCAGTCTAACTTTGGTTTTGCACAATAATTTCTACACTATTGCACCTTAACACTTAATTCTACTTTATTCACATAATTTTACTTATTTATTATGTTCTACTATACTGTTATCTTTCGATCTATGACTTTTTGTTAATCTAACTGATATTCTTCTAACTTTGCACAGTTTTTGATAAGCGGATCAGGATGTATTTCAATGCGTGTTGTCCTGTATAACTATGCATGTGACAAATAAAGAATGTTGAGAATTTTAAAAACGGAGTTTACCGCACATGCATTTATTGGTTACTTTGTTAGTGTATATATATTTATCTGTCTGCTTATTTAAAAACCTAAATTTACCCCAGGAGTCAAAAACGTTCTGTCTAGCCCTTGTACAAAAACCTAGACAAAAACTGGGGTATCGCCTTGGTAAACCCATGTACTTTTGGAACTGTGAGAGGAAAATAGCACGACTTTACAGACAGGAGTCCAATGCAGAACTCTACTTACTTTGTTACTTTGTAAAAAAAAATTATTAACTGCTGATGATGTAGATCGTTTAGTCTGTGCTGAAATTCCAAACAGAGAAACTTATCCTGACCTCATTAAAAAGATTCAGCATATTGGGACTCGCAAGATTACAAATATTGTTTTTATAGAAGTTCTGAAATAAAAGTGAAACTAATGAAATAGCAACAATTCAAAGAAAAAACAATCTTAAAAGTGTGTATCCGGAAAACCAAATACGGGGGTTGGCTAGCGAAGCAAGCAGGGGGCAAAGCCCCCTAGTTTATTTATAATAATAATCTTTCAGCAAAGACTCCTTATTTATGTTGTCACTTATAATATATAGAGGAGAGTGTCAATGTTCTAGATCTGAAGTTTAAAAATGCATTTTTATTAAAACAACATTGGTGAGAATTAATTTTATCCTTCTGGTGTATTACTATGCTAGTAAGACATTTTATATTTAGGAAACATTACACGGTGAACCACTTAGAATATCCCAAAATGTTAAAAAAATTAATTAGCTTTTGTTTTTAGCCAATTAGATTACTATAACATATTTCTAAACATACTGTCTAAAAAAACATAAATCAACTGCAGCTAGTTCAAAATTTTAACCAGTAAAATAACTTCTGAGCACATGTCATTGGTTACCTGTGTCCTTAAGAATTAATTGTAAAATACTCATCTCTCTCTCTACAGTATAAACAATATAATACAAAGTTGGACTCAATCGCTTGCTCACTCATTAACAAAAAAACTGTTTCCTGTTTATTTAAAAAGCTGAAATTTGGTAGGATGGTACATCTAGAGCGCTATATTTCCACTAAGAAAGGACATTTTAATATACTAATATTTAGGAGTAAAATCCCCTACAATAGAAAAACTAAATACCCCAAAATTTCAAAAACGCTTTGACAGAGTTGATTGAAATTTGGTGATGTTATAGAAAAAACTAAATCAGCCAACATGTTTTTTTATTTGTCAATAAATATTTTACTTGTCAATATTTATTAATATTATACTAACTTACATGTTCTGCACTGAGAGTGTGCTTTATGCAAATGAAGGATGCAGTAGAAATGATTGATGGGCCAAGCAAATATTACCTCTAACCAAGTAGTATGGATGACTGAAGATGAGGAGGTGTCCTGGACAGGAAAATAGGAGACATGATCACATTGTGAAATGGAAAGGGAAATTCAATGAAAATGTAAAGTTCTGTGGTTAGCAAGTGCTGGTTTTTGTTGTTGACTTCTGGCACTTTTAGATATATACCAGTTCTCTTCTTGGTTATGGATTCCTCCAGTCCGTGGGCATAGCAGCACAAACATTAAGAGAGAACTTCCCTTTCCCTGAATTTGATCATGATGCTGCAAACTCCAAGAAAGGCCCAACACCAAACTGCTCTTTGATTGTAATGCGTAAATAGCGGACTAAAACAACACAGAAACTGTGATGTGATGCTCGAAGTTACTGCTCTGTGCTCTTCATTTTCAATGTCAATACATTAGTGTAACACCTCAGGCACAGGCACTCATGTATATATCCACTTCAAGTACTGCTTTGCATATACATTCACATCTGTGGATTTTAAACGGAGACAACATGCAGCTGATGAAAAACAAAACAAAATTGTATACTTGAGTGAGCAGGGTAAACAAATGAAAATCATAAATATCTAATAATGCTAAAATCTATATATATACAGTAAGCCGACAGGGCACGCAAGACAACCATGGAATACACACGACATAGCCACGCTCAACAACTCACAGAGCCACGCCCACCAACTCTAAGAATTCACTAAGTCCATGGCAAGCAAGACGCACACAAGACAGAGCCCCGCCCGCCAACTCACAGAGCCCCGCCCACCGACAATTTGAGTGAGAGCGAAAGCATTTGCCAAGAATATTTTCATTAATCAAGAACGAAAGTCGGAGGTTTGAAGACGATTAAATACCGACCATAAACGATGACGACTGGCGATCCAGCGGCGTTATTCCCATGACCTGCCAGGCAGCCGACCGGGTAACCAAAGTCTTTGAGTTCCAGGGGGAGTATGGTTGCAAAGCTGAAACTTAAAGGAATTGATGGAAGGGCACCACCAGGTGTGGAGCCTTTTGCTTCATTTGACTCAACACGGGAAACCTCACCCGGCCCGGACACAAAGAGGATTGACAGATTGATAGCTCTTTGTCCATTCTGTGGGTGGTGGTGCATGGCCGTTCTTAGTTGGTGGAGCGATTTGTCTGGTTAATTCCGATAATGAACGAAACTCCCTCCTGCTAAATAGTTATGCGACCCCCGAGCGGTCGGCGTCCAACTTCTTAGAGGGACAAGTGGCGAGGAATTCCCAGTAAGTGCGGGTCATACGCTTGCACTGATTAAGTCCCTGCCCTTTGTACACACCCCCCGTCGCTAATAACATGGTCGGGTGACTTGGTGGATTATTCATAGAAAAGCAGCTGGAACTGCAAAGAACAATGAAAAGTCAACGTGGTTCAGAGGTGCATGTGGACTGTAGCAGAGACGAAAGCGACCGAGGCAGTGTTTGGAAAATTAAATGTCAACGTGACTCACAGGTGCATGTGGACTGTACACAGACGAAAGCGACTCAGGTGAGGAGCTGGGGGCGGGCACATGAGCAGGCAGTGCGTACTGAACGATGACTAAGAGATGACTAAGAAATTAGCAGACTAGAATGGCGGGGGGGGGGGGGGGAGAATGGGCGTCCTTACCATCTCCCCCCCGTTCCACCCTCCGCGCCTGAGTGCCGTCCCCGTTCCTCACTCTGGGAGGTGGAGGCACAACGGCGGTCCTCCAGTTTTCAGTCACAGACAATTGTATGTTGCCCTCTCCAGAGTTCCATCTTTTCATTCACCTACAGTCGTATCCTCAAACCCACCCCATTTGGACAACTGTGTCTTTCAGGAAGTGTTCACCCATCAATACATAATTATGCGGCGTATGCTACGCCGCGGGTTGGCTAGTGTTATTTTAAATGAATACATTTTCCTGTAAAATTATGTTTTTTAATGACCATCAACAAAAGTCAAGTAACTCAGAAAAGCTGAAAAAAGCAGGAATGGACCTAATGCAGGAATGTTTCACTGATATGCAATAGTGTATAATGCTGTATGTTCAAGAGTAAGCAGCTCCAGTGACCTAATAATATTAATATTATTATTTGGTTAATGCCTTTATTGAAAGAGACTTACATCATTTCAGAAATGCAACTGGTTACATTTCTTTGAAGTAACTTGCTCATGGTCGCACTATGTTAGTAGGAGGAATATGAATCCACAACATGAGGGTCTAAAGTCCAAAGCCTTAACCACCAATGATGTCAGTTTGCTATCGAGTCAAGTTCAGATTCTGATTCAAATATATTAAACACATTGAGAAAAACTGATTTTAGCATTGTGTCTGTGTGTATGTGTTCTTATGTACCTGTCTTTATGCAGACTCTGGCCTGGTTACACATCCACCAAGTGTAGACATTGTAGTAAAATGGAGGACAAAGTCTTGGTCTGCACTTAGCAAAACCTTTAAATCATATGAAAACTATTGCTAAAACTTCAAGGATATATTTTTTAATTTGTATCAAAATTACTGTAGTTATTTTAATAAAAAAAAAAACATACAAAGCTGTGCAGGAGTAATTGTAAGGGCCAGTTTATACTTCACGTTCAGAACGCGTACGCGCATGCATCATTGCTGCCATGCGTTCCCAGCGTTCATTTGACACATCCTCTGAGCATGTCCTCAGAAATGGGTCTGAAACGTGACACATTTGCGAATTGCAGTACCAGCAAAATGTCGGGGGATGACGGCAGAGTCTCTGTTTACTATCAACGTGACAGAAAGCCACTTTGCTGAACCTATAGGATCGATGTGTGCGCTTCGATGTTTGATGAATGGTTCGATGTGGTGAAGTAAAATGCCGACATACAAATGTATTTGTGGTTCTTTTATATTCATGCGTTGCATATTCCCCAACGTAGTGACGCGATACATTTTAAAGTCTCACATACCATCTTCTGTGCCGTCTTTTTTTTTTGGCAGTGTATTTGAGCCACAAAGAAAAAAAAATAAGAACACAGTGAAAAGGTCTGTTTTGTGGTTAAAGTGGAAATTTCGGCTTTAATCTCGAAATGTCTACTTTAATCTCGTAGTTTATTTTATCATTAAAGTAGACTGTCATAAATGTCATCTTCAAACTGCTACTACCTTCTGGGGCTTCCTCCTGAACTGACAGTAGCGGCAAGCAGCAATTGCCAACAAGAACACATTTAATTTATGATATTCCAGTTCTCTGCACATTTATAGTCCTTAGATTTATACTTGATATCACTTTCATGATGAAATGCATTAAAGTGTGTATATTACATTTTACAGATAAATCATTTACTTCATTTAAATAATGAATACTGTTAATAACTACACACATGGGGGCGGCATGGTGGCGGAGCAGTAGTGCTGCTGTCTCGCAGGGAGTCACATCCCTGATGTTTCCTGCCTGGAGTCTACATGTTTTACTGGTTAGGTTTCCACAGTGTGATCCAATTTCCTTCCAAAGACATGAAGGTTTGGGATGTGGTGATGCTAAAACAACGCTAGTGTATGTGTGTGCTTGTTTTCACCATGCGATGAGCTGATGCCCCATCCAGGGATGGTTTCTGTCTCGCACCCAATGCTTACTGGAATGGGCGCATCCCTGGATTGATGGTTTTAATCTTTAAACATCTATCCTTTTCAGAAATATACTGGCAAGGTGTCCTCAGAATTGAATGCATGTTTCAGGCAATTCGCAACACAGAGAAGCCGAATGATTTCTCACCGTGATGATATCTCACACTGCCACCTGGTGGAATTTTCCAGATTTACGTAAAGTACACAAGCAAGTATAAACAGTACAACACTTGCATAGCAGAAGCATCCACAAGAGCACATGTTGCGTCGCGTGAAGTATAAACCCAGCCTACTAGGATTTTAAAGCAGGGTTAGGCAATTTCAGTCCTGTAGGGCTGCAGTGGCTGCCAGTTTTTGTTCCAACTCAATTTCTTAATGAGAAGTCAATTATTGGTAAAGAAGCACTTATTGCCCATGTAACATTTTTCTGCTTCATTTTAGTGGTCTCGCTTGTTAAGGTTCCCCATCCTTAATTGCTTATTTCTGTCTTAAACAGATGCACTCACTGTTTTTAATGGCTCCTTATTAGCAATAAGATGCAAATTACAAAGGAGTCAGCAATTCTCCATCTAACGTGTTTCCATTTACACCTGTGTGGATTCATCATCCATTGTTTGGTTTCATAAAACACTTAAGAGAAAAATGTGACAGACTAAAAATGATCTGTTTTAGGCTTCAAATCATTTGGATGATTTCATTGGAAAGGAAATAAAATCTATGATATAAGAACAATACATTGCAAACTAACATGCCAATAAATGAAATAAGGTCTGGGATTGGCAATTATTGGTTTCTAATTAAACAATTGGGTTGGAACGAAAACCTGCAGCCACAGAACTGTACAAATCAGAACTTTACAGATATATAGATTGTATTAAGCAGCAGAGGAAAAAATGCAGATGGAAGTATGCACGTAACATATAGTAGAATTACACATAAACTAGCAGGTGGGTACAGTACAGGCCAGACAAGATCTGGTTCCCGAATATTCAGTGATGGAGTCTGTGGTGATGTCAGGGACTCCTAATTTATCTAAGGTATCTATTGGGTTCATTTATTTTAGTTAAGGTTGGTTTGTGATGTGGGGCATGATATCGCTACCACTTTGACGGTGCTATTGCTAGGACCGTCCCATCCTTTGGCTTGTCAATCATGATGTAATGGGATAAAAGATCATCCAAGGGTATGCTTCCTCTTCTGACTACATAGATTCAAAAACTGTTTGAACCTTTTTGAAAAACAAAATTCTTTTTTTTGTTTGGTTTTTGAATAAAGGTGTCTGCTAAGTAAATAAATGTAAATGTACAGTTTTTCAACTTTGTCTTCCACTTGCCCTCTGATTTCTTGTGTATGCTGGGCATAATCGGTAAGGCTTTGGCTATGTTTACCAGAAAGAAGAAGTGAAAACAGGAGAGCAGAGATAATAGATTCAGCTCTTCTTAGACATCTGGCGAAGTAGATAGTATGAAGCTCTGGAAGGTCAGCCCCAGTGATTTTAGTAGCTGTATGGGAAGTCCTTTGGAGAAGTTTGCGATCTAGGCAATTCAGGCTACCAACCACACAGTAATGCATGCAGTCAGGATACTTTCAATAGTGCACCGGTATATGTTCATTAGTATTATGGTTTCCACCCCAAAGCTCTTTAGTCTGCTCATGAAAAAGAGCCTTTGCTGAGCCTTTTTGAGGATACAGGTGGTGCTGACAGACCACAAAAGGCAGTAAGTGATCTGGACATCCAGGAACCTAAAGCTGCAACCTTTTTGGATGGCAGAGCTGCTGATGTGGATTGTTCTTCCTGAAGTCAACAATGTCCTCCTTTGTTTTGTCAATGTTTAGGGAGTGGTTTTAGTAATGGCTTCATACAGTCAGGCCTTTTACCTCCCTCCTGTAAGGAGCCTCATCATTGTTGCTGATGTGGCCAGCCATTGTAGTATTATCCATGAACTTGATGATGCTCATGCTTTGCTAATAGGTCATAGGAAAACAGATTGTATAATAGTGGACTGAAGCAGCAGCTTTATGGATCTGTGATGTTGGTGGACATGATGGAGGATTACAGGCACTTGTTGCCAATCCTCACTGACTGAGGCTTGTGTTTAGGAAGTCATACACCCAGCCATGGATGGAGCTTCTCAGACCTCAGGCATGATGGCGTTAAAAGTAGTGGTGTAGTCAATGACCAGCATCCTGACATACGTGGTTTTTTCTTTCCAGATGTCCCAGAGCAGTGTGTAGGGTGATGTAGACAACATCATCCATAGCTCCATTATGCCAGTATGCAAACTGTAGAGGATCTCGGGTAGCAGTGGTTAATGTGGATCATGAGCAGTGTCTCCTTCACTTCATCATTACAAGGGTTAATGTGTCGGGTTGGTTTAAACAGGAATCAGCAGATTTTTTTGGCTTAAGTGTGGCTTAAAATAAGAATAAAAGTCAATGTTTCAATACTCACTTCAAAGGGAATCTTATAGTACTGTTAAATGAGTAAAGCACTGTATCCTTTGAATCCCACCAAGTAAAGTCAAAATTGAAAAGGAAGGAATAACTTAAGTTTTCTATAAGGTAATAGCAAATGATGACCATACCTTGTAAATTAAAAAGACACAGCCCATTCATTAATGATAATTAATCAATAAACTGGAGTAATCTTGGGAAATGCTAATGATGAATGACACTATATAATCCTTGACTGATACACTGCACCAGTTTATCTCACAGTTGGTATCTAAGTAGAAAATATATTTTAAATAGTTTAAGACAAGACTGATAGTTAAAGTCAATATATGCTTAAAGAAATGTGATATGTAAGTATATTTTATTGGGTTGTAGCTTTTTCAGTATAATTATTGCCAATAAAACTTCAAACTCATGTCTTCATGTCATTGTTTGAATAGTATAGGACTATAGTATAGTATAGGACTGCAATCAGTGACAATCACACACTACTGTTTGTAAAATGAAATCAACCTTGTCTATTTTCTTTAGAAAAAAGAAACAATTATTTCTTCTTCACTGAGTTCTAACCTTTGAGGCACGTCAAGATGTCTGGCTGGAGCTTTATTAAATGAAGTCCTCATTCAGATGGGGTACAGCAAGAGAGCAGAAGTTTCCAAATACATGTTTAAAGACATATAATCATGTACAGTATATACTGTCATTCGTATGCTCAAAGTGCGTAGAATAATATAATACAAGATGCAAAAAAAATTATATACTGTATATTGGAGGTACTAAAATATCACTGTTTCTGAAACATGTTCTTCTATTTAATGACAATTACATAAAAATTGTTGTAAAGCTGTATACTTTTCCATGCTGTGCTGTAATACAACATGGATCCCATCAGCTTCACACTTAAAGTCTAGTACTCCATCGGTACATATGGCACTCTTCTCTGTGCTTTTTGATCTATGATTGATGTGATGGATGATTGATTTTGGGGGCTGCTCACTGTAAATATCGTGACTGTGCACAAAATCATGTATTGCTTATGCCGAACTTGAGTTAATGAGAAACACTTTATGTTTGTGGAACTGATTGAGCCTTGACTAGAAAATGAGGCTTATTCAAGTGAGACTTAGGCAGCTAAGTATGCATCATGGAAAACCATGCTACAAATAATGACAAATATATTCAAGGAAGTTTTTTATTAAAGGAAAAGGTGAATGGGAATTGAACTGATGCTTGCTGACTGATAAATGTATAATATTACGTGTAAGAAGTAAAAATGTTAGATTTGAATATACAATGGGAATTCTGAAAATCAAAAGTATGCCTTATGAGAAGGATTTAGAAGTTGTAGAGGAGTCCACACTATCTGCTAGACTTTGTTAAGAAGCCATTAAGAAGGCTAACAGGATGTTAGGTTACTTTATTAATATAGTATGATGTATTGAGTACAAGTCCAAGGAGGTTATTCTCAAGCTTTACAATGCACTGATAAGGCCTCATCTGGAGTACTGGATACAATTTTGGTCACCAGGCTACCAAAAGGACTTAGCAGCGCTGGAGAAAGTCCAGAGAGGAGCAACTAGGCTACTGTATTTCAAGGGCTACAGGGTATGAATTATGAGGAAATATTGAAAGAGCTGAGCCTTCTCAGTTTAAGCAAAAGAAGGTTAAGAGAAAACATGATTGAAGTGTTTAAAATTATGAAGGGAGTTACTACAGTAGATTGAGACATTTATTTTAGAGTGAGTTCAACAAGAACATGGGGACACAATTGGAAACTTGTTAAAGGTAAATGTCGCACAAACATTAGGAGTTTTTTTTTTCACATAGACAACCAAAGACAGATGATTAAGATACCAAATAGTGTGATAGACAGTAGGACTTTATGGACCTTTAAAACTAGACTTGATGTTATTCTTTAGAAGAATTAAGTGGACAGAACTGGTGAGTTTTGTTGACTTCAATGGCCTGTTCACTTCTGGATTGTTCTAATGTTCTAATTTATGTTTAGTAGAATGCCCAGTGGGAGTTTGCCACTGTTTTGATCTTTGATCTCACCAGATCTTTTTTTCTTGTCCTCCCTGGCCATCTGACTATAGCATCGGACTTACCATTATAATCATGAGTTTAACAATTAAATCCATATTTGAGAACTCTACCATTTCTATTACCTATTTGTTTTAACATCGGAATTATGTAAATTTCTAATTATTTATGTATTTTATTATTTTTGCCTTGCCTTTCATTTTATTTATCCTTTGTATCTGTCATTTCTTTTCTTAACTTCTTGTAAAGCTACTGAACATATCTTGCACTATCTGAAAAGGCATCACTACTTAGTGCATTACTGTATTTTTAGAAAGGACTGTGATGACCATATTATCACAAACCTGTATTCATTTTTTGCTTATGACACGTATCCCCGGCTAGTGTGCCAATTAGCTGTAGAACCACATTATGTTAAATGGCATCACAGGAATGGAATGAACAAAACCCGCAGAGTTTTTCAGAATGCCTGTTATAAATGACGGATGTCAAGCCTCTGGCATTATCAGCATGTTGGATGACAAATGTTGGCAAAACACAACATGATGAAAATAAAGAAAGGTGGCTCACTTATGGGAACTAATTGTTGATTACAGGAAAAATCAGATGTTTAGCAGAAGATAGAATTTTTTTTTCCCATGGAGTAGTGGATGGGATTTTAGGATAATTGTCAAGAAGAATCAAGTTAGAGTATAGTAGTAGTTTCAGTCTGTAATGAATAACTTGGTGTTTAGCACTGCTGCGTCTTGGATTCAATATCTTGGCTGGCTGTGAATCCTGAGGCTGATCTCTGTTGAAGTTGCATACTTTTCCCATGAATACAGAGTTTTATGCTCTAGTTTTCATTCCACATCTTAAAGACTTCTTGTGTTATATTGATTGTCGATTGTAAATCACCGCCATGTAGGTTAGTGCCTGAGTGGGCCCTTCTGTGTACTGATGTCCTGTCCAAGATTCCTGACTTTGATTCTGTGCTGCCTGAGTTTAAAAAGGCACTTTTTGTCCCTTCTTTATGTTGGTCACAATTGTTGTAAAACAAAAGGCTGTGATTTGTAATTCCCATATTTATACCGTTTGCACAGAGCCAAAATTATGTAAATTGTGTCACTGTCCAAATACTTCAGGACCTGACTGTATATTGACTACCAATGCAGGAAAAGTATGACTGGAAGCACAGGCAAAATTCCAGTTTACTCTTTTGTAATGAACCTGCTAACTTTACAGTAGGTAACTCAATTTTGGATTTAAATAGAAGGGAATTTATGCTGAGAATTTGAAGTCATAAATAACTGAGCATATATGATTGAATTTTTTTTCTTTTTGACTAATTTGTTTTTTAGAAATGAAAATTGCTGCAGGGCACTTCTTGTTTATTAGATTTTAGATCTATTTACATGTGTTTTTTGTGCTCTGTGGAAAAGACAGTACTCGTGGCCCATTTCATATACAAACGCTAAAAGGAAGTTGGATGCAGTAGAGACATTTTATCTGAATGAGCAATTTGAATTGTTCTCTCAATGAATTAGAATTCTGAATAAGAACCTTATATCAGATCCTGTCAATTTATATAAATCATTGGACTGGAGGGATTGATTATGGTGTGCATTTCTGAAAGCCGTTGTAAAGTTTAACCTAGCTGGGGGTAGTATAGACAATATGATCAAATCCAATCAGTATGATGCATTTTGGTGTATTTTTGAATATTTCTAAAACACTTGAGAGATTAGGGGGCTGGCCGCCTGGGGTGAGGCTATATCTAGCCAAGTTGGTGAGTGATACAAGGACTTTTAAGAGGCCTCACACCCTTTCATCATATTTGTGACATTCACACACAACAGTTGACACCTCATAGGTGAGCAAAGAACACTCATCTAGTAAGAAAGACCCATCAGTACATAGCTTATTTTCCTTGTTTCATTTATATCTTGTATTTGCTCTCTGTGAGCATATCCTCCCTAGTATACCTTATTTTTATGATAACAACCACTTTCAGAATAATACAGTATGTCTGGACATTTTGGTCTTGTTTAGTTCTTAGAAAGCAAAATGTCTTAGAAAACATTCAACAATTCAGCAGTTCACAAGTGAAGTAAATTGCTGATGAGTATTAAGCTACCATGTAAACACAACATTTCTGATTCTGTAGCAATTCAGACTTCAAGTTGGGAAGCATGCACTGGTATAGAGCGTTGCCGCACCCACCACACGACGAAACAACTTGGGATCCTGGTTGGCAACCCCCCAGGCAGACACGCGGTCCAGTCCCACCCTCTGGAAATGACCCTCTGTCTGTCGCCACCAGGTGTTATGTGGGTGACCCGTTGGCCTGGTCCAGCCACTCAGGTCCCCAACAATGAGGATCCTATGAGCTGGATCACCCTCGGGAAAATGCGCCACATGGCTGTAGTGCCGTAATTGACGCTCCCTCATAATGCAGGTAATGTGCCTCATTCGGGACTCCATGAGCAACTGCTCATTCAACACAAAGTCAAACCAGTGGTACCCAAGGATTTTCCGGAGAGACACAGTACCAAATTATTTAGCGCCTTCAACACCATACAACCTCTGCTCCTAAGGGACAAGCTGACAGAGGTGAGAGCAGATTCATACCTAGTGGCATGGATCGTGGACTATCTTAAAGACAGACCTCAGTGTGTGCGTCTTGGGAACTGCAGGTCTGACATTGTGGTCAGCAACACAGGAGCTCCATAGGGGACTGTACTTTCTCTGGTCCTGTTCAGCCTATATACATCAGACTTCCAATATAACTCCGAGTCCTACCATGTGCAAAAGTTCGCTGACGACACTGCTATCATGGGTTGCATCAGGAGTGGGCAGGAGGAGGAGTATAGGAACCTCATCAAGGACTTTGTTAAATGTTGCGACTCAAACCACCTACACCTGAACACCAGCAAAACCAAAGAGTGTGCAGAGGGTGCAGACCTATAAATACCTGGGAGTGCAGTGGATGATAAATTGGACTGGACTGCCAATACTGATTCTCTGGGCAAGAGAGAACAAAGCCGGCTATACTTCCTTAGAAGACTGGCGTCCTTCAACATCTGCAATAAGATGCTGCAGATGTTCTATCAGACGGTTGTGGTGAATGCCCTCTTCTACGCAGTGGTGTGCTGGGGAGGCAGCATAAAGAAGAAGGACGCCTCACGCCTGGACAAACTGGTGAGGAAAGCAGGCTCTATTGTAGGCATGGAGCTGGACAGACATCCGTGGCACAGCGACAGGCTCTCAGCAGGCTCCTATCAATTATGGAGAATCCACTGCATCCACTAAACAGTGTCATCTCCAGACAGAGGAGCAGCTTCAGCGACAGACTGCTGTCAATGTCCTGCTCTACTGACAGACTGAGGAGATCGTTCCTCCCCCAAACTATGCGACTCTTCAATTCCACCCGGGGGGGTAAACATTAACATTATTCAAAGTTATTGTCTGTTCTTACCTACATTTTTATTACTCTTTAATTTAATATTGTTTTTTTGTATCAGTATGCTGCTGCTGGAGTATGTGAATTTCCGCTTGGGATTAATAAAGTATCTATCTATCTATCTATCTATCTATCTATCTATCTATCTATCTATCTATCTATCTATCTATCTATCTATCTATCTATCTATCTATCTATCAAAGGAGTCCAGACTTCGTCTCAGGTGACTCAGGTCATCCTATATAAGAAAATGTGCTATTGAAATAAACATAATTGTTTGAAAGAAACTGAAATCTGCTCCAGCCACATTGTCCACTAGGCCAGAATGCAAACTCCTGCAGCATTTGAATGCATTCCATGACTAACCCCTAAAATTCTCATTTAAGCAGTCAGGCTCCAGGAATGCTGTGCATTTTCATGGCATTATGTAATGGGAGTCCACATTCATTTTTTGATCTGCAGACTAGTCTAAATTACAGTGGTATCAATGTGCATGTGGTTGTTTGCATGGGTGTATGTTGTGATGCTTGTGTCTCACATTTGAGGAGAATTACTGTCCTTCAGCTCTGGCTCTCTGTGACTCAGTATTGAAAAACACCTGCAGGGACTGGATGGGTAGATCAATTTATTGAATTACTTCTAGAATCTATTTTGTTATCTCTTATTGCTTTGTATTGCCTTCTTCATTGCTTTATCAAGGTGCTTGTGATGATGAGAAACATGAGAGCTGTAACATAAAATTGATTGACAGTGCCATTTAGACATTGAATAATGGCTTTTTCATACAATTTCATATATCATCATCTTTCTCTTTACTCTACTAAATGTTGTACTGCTAATAATTTTGTCTTTATTTAACCGTACTGCCTGCTTAAAACAATAAAGTTTCATCCAATAACTGCTGACCTCAATTTCTGGCACTGTATCTTGATAAGTACTGACACTCTACACAAGAATTTAACAGCATGTTAAGAGTTTTCCAAAAAATTCTGAGCTCCTGTCAAAGCAAACAGGAAATGTCTGTAACTTTACTCTGTGGTTAGTTCTTAATATCTTGCTACTTCAGTAGTGCCGGGAAGCAATCTCTCAAAATAGTGTTGTGCAGTGTGCATTTGAAACAATGGACTGCTACTGAATTTATAGTGTAGTATAACAGGCAGTGACAAACATTTACAGTAAGTTGCAAAATGCATTGACAATACCATGCTGTTGATATAGTCACTGTTAGACTTAACCAATAATGGCTTCTAAGAAAAACATTGAGGAAGTAAAGAAGTTTCACCCAGAGCTGGATTTAGACTGGTATAAAAAGGGGTACATGTTCTTGTTTCTTTGTGGCACATATTAGTAAGAAACATGGGAAGTTAGGCAAATACAATAAGTCTTGTATGGTTAAGCTATTCTGTGATACATTACTGTTAGAAAACTTGATGAGGAAGTGACATATATGGCAAATACATTTGTAATTTGAAATATTCTATCCTCATTTAGTATGAATTTAACATTCCTTATCTAAAAAGTGAGAAGAACAAGCTTTTTACCTTCACTCTCAAGGTTTCTCTAAGCTTCCAGCATGCATCCAGTGGAGAGGTAGAGCGAATGGTGACACTATGGTTAATGTCACTGCTTCAAAGCCCTTCTAATGACTGTTTTGCATCCAAACCCTCTACACTGTGCTCTCACCTGTCCTGTTTTCTGTTTTCTGGGCCAGCATACAGGTGCGGCAGTGAGAACTGCTCTCAAACCAACAGCTATGATCTTTCATTTACTGTTTCTCTTCCTTGCAGTCATGAACTTCATTGAAACAATGTAAAGTATGTAAAAGGTGCTATATAGGCACCTGACCCGGCACAGACTCACACCCGGAGGCACTTATAAAAACAAAAGAACTTTTTATTTTCTTCACCTCTGGGGCACGTCTTTCCAGTGACCCCAACAGACACAACACAGTCCCTAATACAAAATAAGGCACTCAAACACACTCTTCTCTGGCACCACCACCACTCCTCCTCCTGACTCTGGCCATCGAGTAGCGGTTGCTTGGCTCTTTTACAGTCCACCCAGAAGTGCTCCAGGTGGTTGATTGCCGAGTTTCGGCTGCACTTCCAGGTGTGGTGAAAACACTGCCCATAAGGGCTCAGGAGTTCCAGCTGCAGCGCCCCCTGGCGGACCCTGCAGGACCCAACAGGGCTGCCCCCAACTCCTATTCCCATGGAGCCCTGCGGGAAACCAAGGCACCGCTCCAACCCAGGGGGGCGGCCATCTAGCATCCAGGGGGAGGTATTGCACAGTCCAGGGCTGCTCCCCCTGAATATACAGTGAAGGGGCGTCCCGGCCAGGCATGGACCCTGGCCATCTGCCACAAGTAGCACAGCAACCTGTCTATTAGTTTGCATCTGTTTGATAAAAAATGTTCTATGCATTTTGAGCATGCTGGGGCACATTCAGGAAAGACATCGATACATGCTTCTATTTTGATTTGGATCACAAAATTAATTTGAGCAATGAAAAAAATATAAGATACAATGCCAAAATCAGGATAGAGTCACTTTTAGCAGCAGTGAGAACACAGCCTTAAAAGGCTCATGCTTGCTCAGTTGCCCAGACAAGAGCATTTTTAAGTCAACAACAGCATCCAAAATAACATTAAATGTGGGGAAACAGTAAATATGTGAACATTAAATTATGATTCTACTGTAAATGCTGTTTCCCTTTTTCACATTTTGTGCTATACCAGTTGCTCTGGATGCATGGATACATTTTCTAGATTTTAATGTTAATACTTTTCTATATTTTTGCTTTGGGGATACTACTGAGTGTTAAGATCAGTAGCATTTTTGGCATAAAAATTCTGGTCGGGCCATACCAGCATTTTCCTATCTGTGTGCAGACGTTTCATAATGCATCTCACGTTTTTACGTGTCTCAAGGCGGGATGTGTTCAGACATATTGAATTTCCAAAAAGCTGTTTTTAACAGTTTATTTTCATCTAGTGCCTTTTCTTAGAAACATACAAGTTCAAAAGGGGTGCACACTATTTATAATCCCGTAAAAAGCAATGTTTCTTTCTTTCAACCCACCCCCCTAAAAAATATTTAAAACTCCAAAAGACTCCTTTTAGTGAGTTTTGTGGTTGCAAAAGAAAGTTTTGTGCTAATTTTGCAAAGCTATGCCAAAAGAGATTCGGCTGAGTTGGTGCTCAGAATATGGTAGAAATGGAAAAACTTCAGATAGTGTTAGTAACTGTTATTGATTGTTGATGGAAGACATTTATTCAAGTCCATTTTATGATGAGGAAGTCATAATTTGAGGCTTTGATGGTAATATTTTGTCATTATTTTTAGAGATTTTTTATCAAGGTTGAATGAATCAACTTATATTATCTTCACAGTATCAAATACTGCCTTTGGTGTTGTCTCCTGTAATAAGGTAGTGTAGATCTGCAGTGAGTCCCCCCAGCCACCCCTGCTGTAGATGCTTTCCACAGTCCATGGATTCAACAAAATTCATCCAGTTTAGTAATGGTTGATTAAAAATCTATTTGTGAAAACACACCATACCAGGAAATGCAAAGAAGTGGTGTTTATGGTAATGGTAAGTTATCACATTTATTGAATCTAATTATACACAAAATGAACAATTCTCAATTCATGAGAGCAGAGAAGTTGATGGTTATCAGGCCAGTAGTGCAGATGACAGATGGGACACTAGAATATTGGACAGCAATGACAAAAGGGTCCACATTTAAAAAACACATAAATAAGTGCTTTCTTACCTTAGCCTATTATATAAAAAAACATCCAGGCAATGCCAGATACTTCATCTAGTGATAAATTAAATTATTCAGAGAGAATTTTAATTATTTTACACAACATCTGGTGGAGATTTGCCACACTGGCCCTTAATGCAGAAACGCCACCAGTAAAGATCATTTCTGAAGGAGTTTGGCCTGTAAGGTGATACCTCTTTTCCAGAACAAGAAATTTGCAAGCCCCGGGTATGAAAACACTAAAGCAACTGACCTGACAGAAGAGTCATTCATTTTGATGAACATAAAATGTTTTTGGTAATGAGCATACTGTGATGTTTTTTCCCTAATTTACTTACCTTGTCACATAAAAAATGTTCTTTTATTACCTGAGCTCCTTTGTTTGTATTTAGGATGCCATTCAGGTATCAAATCTTTCAAGTCTCAAGTAATTTCTTATGTGTTCCTCTCAACTTTTTCAACTTTTTAATAATATTTTTTACTACCAATAAGCTTATGATCCTTTCCTGTCTGGGTCATATTTCTACAGTGTCCTTATGTGAAGTGTCCAGAAAAGAATCCACTTTTAAATTAACAAAACTCTTGTCTTGCGTTGCTCATGATGCATCTCACGTGACAGAAAGTTCTATAGGTACAGAGAAGGTGAGCACTACTCAGATATGTATGATGGCTTTAAATGAGGGCCATAATCTAACTGGACAGCAGGAATGACAGTCTGAGATAACTAGGGATACAAACATAGAAGCTTTAGCAAAACCAAAGTGTAAAACTGTGATTAATGCCAAAATGAGAACTTCCGGGTGTCAACAACCAGAATGCACATTGCCAAGAAGATTTCAGAATTGAAACTGTATGAGAATCAGAAGACATACAGTACAGCCACCAAAATCTGGACACAAGACTGCCACAGAGGGTGAAATGGCTGTGAATCAAAAATGAAAAGGTGCTGACTCCTCAGAACACACGCTGAAGTTGTTTGACAGTTGGATCCGGAATCACGGATGCTACACCAAATGTGGTGCATGATTTTAAAACAAAGACTCCGTGACGTGGTACTCAGTGCTTTGGCAACAGTACAGCTTGATTTAGCAACAGAGTTGCACAATGTCAAAGCTACAAAATGGTGATTTGATGTAGGTAAGAAGAAACAGTTAAATTATTAACACAAAATACCAATGTATCAATATTTTCGGACACATGGAGGCTCAAAGAACCAACAACAAATTACCAAGAAAAAATTTATAAGAAACGAAAATAAAAAAAAAATAACAACCTGGCACAAAGCATAGCAGAGAGAGACATATCAAATCAATTATTTCATATCCTGGAAAATCAAAATATATTACTTGAAAGGCTGTTTAAATTGTAGGCAATTTAAATCAGATAAGCAGGCAAGACTGACTGACTTAGAGTAATGTGAGATTCTCCTATCCTGTCTGCAAGCTTTCTCTGAAAGTTCTAAGTTGTAAAGAGAACTTATGCCTCCACTGGAATATTGTGATTGCAGTGTATTGCTGTGAATAATGTGAAGGTCACAGCTGCTGGTGGGGGTCTGTAATGATTACTCTTGGTAGCCAATAATGGCACATGGGAAATTCATCATCATAAACAAAATTCTAACCGATTCATGAAAACACATTCTCTGCATAAGACACTGCTGATAATGTCCTCTGGTAGAGCGAGTGCAGTCATGACTCTCCACCCTTCAAAGTGAAGACACTGCCCTAATTAATGAATAACAACACTAGACTGGTGAGGTGAGTGTTAAACTGTGGGAGTTTTGTTAAAATCCATAGTAAAATCACAGCACAATTTATTCATTTTCATTTCATTGTAACAGTCTTTCTACAGGTTGCTCTCACTAGTCTTTTCGCATTACCCTTCTGGTGGCCTACATTTTTCATTCTATATACAGGTTGTCCATTTTTATTTAGGGTTTAAGTTTTCTTACTTGAGATCAGCTGAAATCCTTCTGTAGTCCTCCTGAGGAAACAACTTGAGCTCAAAAGACACACAATGCCTGAACAAACGTATCATGAAAGCCTGCTCCATCACAGAGCAATCCCTGGACACGCTGGACATTGTTGTGAAAAAGAGGATGGTGGCAAAATTGAATGCCATGAACCCCTGACAAAAAAAATCCCCTCCCTGAGGTTCTCTCTTGGAGTACTTTTAACCACAGGCTCATTCCACCATGGTGTGATAAGAAGTGCCTCTGGGTGTCTTTTCTGCCCACTGCTATCAGGCAATTCAAAGATTCCTCCAACATCCAGATTCCCAACATTTCAAACTAAATGGCTATTTAGTAAATTTTGCAATTTATTTATCTATCTATTGTGGTGGCCCCGGCCACGCTGGAAGGACCAGGGAAGGGAGCATATCCAGAGCATTACCTCACCTGGAGTGCTAGGTCGCAGTCCCCCTGGGTGGTAGCAGTGCCTTTTACTCCTGCAGGGCTCCATGAGAGTTGGAGTGTGATACAGCCCTGTTGGGTTCCATGGGTGCCGTCAGGGGGTGCTGCAGCTGCTGCTGAGCCCTTATGGGCAGCTCTTCTGCCACACCCGGAAGTGTGACCAGAACTGGGTCAACAAGCTCTGGGAGCACTTCTGGGTGCCTTATAAAAGGAGCCAACAACCACTACTCCGGGAGACAGAGTCGGGTGGGAGTAGACGAAGAGAAAAAAACAAGAAGAAAAAAGTTTTGTGCTGTGCTTGGTGACTGTGTTGGGCTTGTGGGAAATAGAGGAAGGCGATTCCCACAAGGAAAAAAGAAAATAAAAACGCATGTGCCTTGAACTTGTATCCCAAATCTGTCTGTGCCGGGTTGGGGCGGTAGTCCACACTATTTATTGATGTATGGCATTATTTGTCCTGCTAGTCTGTATCTTTGTTTTTGTTTGTATCTTTTGTTTTTTATGTTTCTGCTGTTGTATGCAGAACAGCAGAAACATAAAAAACATCCCCTTGAGATTAATAAAGTGAATCTAATCTAATCTAATTATTTTTTAATTATTTGTTATTGTTTTTGTTCAGTGATCTGGGGACCTGGGTTCGCTTCCCGGGTCCTCCCTGCGTGGAGTTTGCATGTTCTCCCCGTGTCTGCGTGGGTTTCCTCTGGGCGCTCCGGTTTCCTCCCACAGTCCAAAGACATGCTGGTTAGGTGGATTGGCGATTCTAAATTGGCCCTAGTGTGTGCTTGGTGTGTGGGTGTGTTTGTGTGTGTCCTGCGGTGGGTTGGCACCCTGCCCAGGATTGTTTCCTGCCTTGTGCCCTGTGCTGGCTGGGATTGGCTCCAGCAGACCCCCGTGACCCTGTGTTTGGATTCAGCGGGTTGGAAAATGGATGGATGTTTTTGTTCACTGTAAATTTCATGCCATCACAAGTAGATCTGGGAAAAAGTGAAATAGCAGTAGACTCCCAGAGTATGTGCAAAGTTTGTATGGATCTTTTTCATTTTCGGAAGTATAAGAAAGTTTTCATGGCCATTTCAGGGTTTATGTATGTCAATTTTCACATAAGAGCAAATCCATGGAATTTAGAATGCAATCTGTATGCATAATCATGTTATATATTTAGCTCCTCACTTGTTTAATGATGAACAGGCTGCTGACTGTTTTTGCAGTAAAACTGTAAAAACGTGTCCTGGTATCTTGCATATGTTACCATTGCTAGTATATCAGCATTGTCATTTGTGCCAAATTTGGTGGAAAATGGATAAGGCTTTCAGAGTGCTGCAATTTCCATATATTCCAGGTGTAAAAGGAGATTGGTATACATTGTACAAAATCAATTTGTTTGCTTGTTAACCTCATTTGTTTCACCTGAACTGCATGTTAACTTTGGATGCCTTTTTTTAAATTAACCTTATTTTTTAAATGCTTGTTTGTATTAATTACAACTAACATTTCCTCACCAGTTAATTGCTTTGCTTTTTCTTTAATCACTTCCACTTATAAAAGGTGATCTAGGTTTTATAAATGTGATCCTGGAAATTTGTCACCCCATCCCCATCTTCTACATAAAAGAATCATTTTACTTTTTCTTTAACAGCAGCTTATCGCTGCAGCCATAGAGGCTGTTTAAGAAGTAGGATAATGCATTTCTTCCTCATTAAAATGCTCTTCTTTATTCTGATGCCTGTGGTGTTAGGCCAGAGCTTCAGATAAGACCAGTAACTAATTTAAATTCAGACAAAAGCAAACTATTTTGCTAGGAAATATAAGAGCTGCCACTCAGAATGACAGATATATTTACCTTTCCAAGACAAACGAACGATATCTGGATGAAAGATAACAATGTTAAAATGTGAACTACAACAGAGGTTTTAAAATAAAAGATTATTTTACAGTTTAATTTACAGCTTTTAAATCATTTGCATCAATTTCACATTTTATTTGTAAGGCAAATACATACTGTGCCTAAATATATATTAAGAAAATAAAACAATGAAGTATACGTTTCTTATACAGTATAGAGTATGTCATTATAATACCACGAACACAAACATAATGACAAGAGTTATTACCCAGATGCATTTCATTCCCCTTTCCAAAACCAGGCCTCCATCCATTTCTTCAATCTGCTTAAGCATTTCTTGGCGGCTCAAAAGCCCACTCTGGAGGGGGTGCCAGTCCATTTTAGTGCACACTCAGGCTCACCCATACTGGATCATTAACCTGAAAATTTTGGAATGTGGGAGAAAAACCTGAATACCCAGAAACAGCGTTTCTCAACCTGTAAGTATTTGTGAACCGAGTTTTCATAACAGTTTTAATTGCACCCCCCTAAGGAGCCCACTAATATCAATTTGTTCTTTTTTAATTAATGATATATCACAGATGCATATTTTATTATACCTACTTAACTTTTATCGACATTTATCTAACTCTATATTTATTTTTCTAGTATCAGAATGTAGTTTAAGTTAATTTGTTTTGGTTTCAATAGATGTATTTTTCATATTTTCGATTCTTGTTTTCTTTTTTTCACATCTTCATTCCCCCCTTTTTGTTACTTTGCACCCCCCTAGGGGGGCCCGCCCCACAGTTTGAGAACCACTGTCCAGAAAAAAAAAATCAGCATGGATACATGGAGACCATGCAAACCCGACATAGACAGTACTGAGCCAGTGGGATTCAAAGTCAGCAAGACCAACCACTGCACCCCAAATCTCTGATGAACAAGGCAATTTAAGGACATTAATATTCGAATACCAGAGTGTGTTCAGTGTTAAGACTATTATTTAAGGTTGTACTTTTGTAGGTGCAATGTTTGGAACAATGCCTAACTTATACAGCCACAGGCAAAGGCAACCACTAGAATACAACTTTATACAATGAGGTCTTTCAGGTTCAAACTTTGGAAAACGTGGCCTTATTTCAATTATGAAAGTTAGGAGCTGTGATCAAAACAAGCATTCAGTAGATGGCTGGCACCAAAAAATGGATGAGTTTTAAGCTCTCGATGTGCCATTTTCACCACCCCTGTTTTATTAATAGGTTTCACTTGGCTCCTGTGTACAAACCTACTGTAATATGCTGTAAGACGTGCCTCGCTTACTTGTGCTGTAAAACCACTGGAGGGTGGTAGTTGGGTGATATAAGGAGTAGCAAAATTGTGGTCAAACAGCGAGGTGCAGTTTTTAAAATAAATGCAGGTCAGATTTGTAAATGTAGGTATGGATGTGTGAAAGAAAGTTATGCAGCTACAGTGTACTTAATGGGGAATGGGGTCATTAATTATTCATATATATGTGTGTCCGTACAGCCAACCCTCAATAGCAGCTCTATGGGTCGATTAGCGTAGCACCTACACTAAGCATATAAAGGTCTGAGTCTAGGGAGGAGGAGAAAGTTACATACGAAAGACAGAGATGAAAACAAGAGAATCAGCTGAGTAAAGCAGTGGACCAGTCAGATGAAAAAATCTTGGGAGCAAGCAAGGAAGGAGTGTCATTCTAGGCAGAAAGGTCAAGCCTGCTGATTAACGGAGATTGCGAGCTCTGTGGGCACAGGTGGCAGCGAGAAGAGCCAGACTCTAATGATTCTAAGTGGGTACTGACAGAGATGGCCAAAGGGAAGTTGAGGAGATGGCGTTCAGTGGTTTCTCACACCTGCTGAATAAATTTAGAGTAGAAGAACGGGAGATGAGAGGTGCACTAGAATAAGGAACTAAGAAACTGCTGATTCGGGTTTTAACTGTTTATTGGATTTTTTCTTCCCACTGCACTATTTAAAAGATTCATTCATTGAAGGTTGTTTATTAAATTGAGAATTTTCATATAACTAAACCAGGGGTGGGCAGATTCAGTCCTGGAGGGCCGCAGTGGTTGCAGGTTTTTGTTCCAACCCAGTTGCTTAATTAAAAACCAATCCTTGTCAATTATTTAATTGCATGGCTTGCTAGTGCTTTAACTCTGCCATGTCAAGTCATTCTCATATCCTAGATTTATTTTCCTTTCTAAGGATATCATCCAAATGATTTGAAGTCTAAAACAAATGAGTAATTCTCAGTGCTTCACTTTTTTCTCTTCACTTTCCTTCCAAGTATTTAATTAAACCAAATAGTGCACGATAAATACACACAGGTGTAAATGAAAACAAGCTAAATGGAGAAATGCTGGTCTCTTTTGTCATTTGCATGGTATTGCTAATTAGGAGCAATTAAAAACTAAGAATACAGCTGTTTAAGACTAAAATAAGCAATAAGGGTTCAAAATCTTAACAAGCGACACAACTAAAGTGAAGCTGAAGTGTTACTTGAGCAATAAGGGCTTCGTATTAAGCAATTGGGTTGGAGCAAAAACCTGCAGCCACTGCAGCCCTCCAGGACTGAATCTGCCCACCCCTGAACTAAACAATGACACTGTTTTTTGCTTCTTAATGAGTACACACTGTCACAAAATGATAAAAAGGTTTGGGGCAGCCACCCGTATATTATGTTCCTGGCTGCAAAAGGTTGAAATAATTGAGTTATTTACAAGACTGAGTCTAAAACAGAACTGAATATGTGGAGGTAAGATGGCGGTTTTAATGGCTAGTGGAGGAAATTATGTCATTTATGATGTCCTCGGGACTGGAAGCGACATCATCAGAAGCACTGTGACCAGAAGTGATGTCATCAGGGGGCACCAGAACTTGGCGGGATTTCCTTGGAATGGTCTGCAAGGGACTGAGAGAGACAGTCAATAAAATCCACCACCCCCTGGTCTGATGTAGCATTACCATTACTCAAGCCCTTTAGCTGCCTCCTAATCGCACGTGTGTGACAACACATTTTGCAATTTGACACTAGCTATCTCCTCACTTGTCCTAGTCCATCTCAGTTATGAACTATTAGATATCCCGAAAAAAATTGCTACCCATTGCTGTGAGCACAGGGCATCACAAGTAGTAGAAGTAGTGGTAGGTATATAGAATACCATGAAAATTCTTACTTGCTGGCCAACCAACATGCAACACATCCCCACTATCCAGCACCATGACAAACAAGTTAGGAAAAAAAATACAGTACTTCTTTTTATTTAATAGAAAACACGAATCTGTTCTGTCTTATAGAAAGGATAGGCAGGACTGAAGACAAAATGTCCCTGGTCCAGGAAATGAACTGTACAAATCGTTCTCAATTAACATCCATCCATCCATCCATTTTCCAACCCGCTGAATCCGAACACAGGGTCACGGGGGTCTGCTGGAGCCAATCCCAGCCAACACAGGGCTCAAGGCAGGAACCAATCCTGGGCAGGGTGCCAACCCACCGCAGGACACACACAAACACACCCACACACCAAGCACACACTAGGGCCAATTTTAGAATCGCCAATCCACCTAACCAGCATGTCTTTGGACTGTGGGAGGAAACCGGAGCGCCCGGAGGAAACCCACGCAGACACATGCAGAACATGCAAACTCCACGCAGGGAGGACCCGGGAAGCGAACCCGCTCAATTAACATGTACAGGTCTATATCCAAAGAGCAAAATGAAACCAAAAGTACCAAAATTTAAATGCCAGACAAAATTCTTAGCCAAAAAAAACCAGGACAGAACCATAATGCCCTAAAATCTTAAGGATAACTACAACACACGCTAGAACCATAATACCCTAATAACTTGATACTACTACTACACATGCTACACTGAATCATTCTGTTATCGAGAAACTTGCATGTAATTCTCTTGTGGACATGAAGAGTGCCTAAAGATTATTGTGAGCTGATAAAACACCAGGACATGACCAGACTGCTGAGCAGCTGGGGGTCAAAAGCCAGGAGACAGAATGATGACAAGCAACCAAAACCATAGGGCAAAATGAGAGTCAAAGTCAAAAAGGCAATGAAGTTCAAAACCTGAAACCAGGGCTTACTTAGATATGAAGCTAACTGACACTAAAGAAGCTGAGATTTTGCATCCTCTGAGGAATAACTTGAAGGTACAATCACCATGCTATTTACAGTGTATGTAACGCAAAGTGATGTCAAAGTTACAACTTTGTTGGATGTATAATCAAAAAGAGTGCATTGCATAAACAAATAAAATCAAGATGATAATGAAAATCTAATTTTATATTTCAACTAAAATTCAAAATAAATGTCAGAGTTATATTCTTCACATATAAAAAAATCCCCCAAAATTACATGCATAATGATGAGTGAATATTACCTTAATTAAAGAACTATTTATGACATCAAATCTCCTTTTCTGGTGGTCATGTAATAGGCAACATCAAATGAGCAAACCTCAATGGTGGCAATCATATCAAACCATAACAAATCATAACAATAAATAGCAGTGCGGAAACATCAAAACAGTTAAGAAAAGAATTTAAACAATGATAAAACAAGGTCCAAAGTGAAAAAAAAATGAAATTAATGCAGAACAAGCTCAAAATATAAAAATGGATTAAGCTGTGATAGGCAGTTTAGCCAGGACATCAGGCTACATGCTACTCTTTTAGAAAGATGCCGAGAGATCTTTCATGAGCACAGAGAGTCAGGACTTCGGTTTTACATCTCATCCAAAGAACGGTGCCATTTTTACAGCACAGTGTCCCCAGCACTGCACTGGGATCCACACACAGACCACTGGGTAAGCACCTGCTACTGGACTCACCAACACTTTATCCAGCAGATACCCAGACTTTCCTAGCTGGTCTCCCATCCAAATACTGGTCAGGTGCAAAGGTGCTTAACTTCAAGTGGATTACCTGTCCTGAAGTTTAGGTGGCACTTGTAATCACTCAAACATTTTCTCAAAAATTTAATTTACAAAATTCAAACAAGGATTATTATTATTACTTGCTTTGCTCCAAAGAAAAGTGTTTTTCGTTCACAAAGCACCTGTATCAAACAAGTAGTGGTTCAGATATGGCAACAACACAATGTAAAAATCTATTCTCTGGTAGTTGTAATGTAAGGAGTTTATTTTTAAATTATTAAAAGTTTTGTTCAGGAAGTTTCTAGAAGCATAATATATTCTAGCTGGAGAAAACCTGAAACTGCATGAAAGGGGAAAAAGTAGGTCCCACTACGTACTGTATGTAAGAAATGGACAGCCACAATAGTGAAGCAATTAAGATGTAGATAGTGTAAACTGCAAGAAAATAGGTTATGATTGGACATTTAGAATGTGAGGAGAGGTTTGAATTTCTAATAAATATTCATTTCTTCTTCGAGGTACACAAATAGAAATCGTCTTTTGAAAGAATAAGTCATTATTTCTTATTAAGATAAGGTCTCATACTTGTAATATATATTTGAGGCTGTAGGGAAGAGCTGCCTTAGTTCCATTCACTGTGCAGCAAAATTAAGGAAATGAAATGACACTCAGTAGACTGCTGTTATTTCCATGTAGCTAAAAATAGGTCAGTCATAATGACTTTTAGTCAGTAAATAAGATATTTCTTTTTAAAATTATTTTATTAACTTTAAAGTTTCTTTACAAAAGTATACATTAAAGATCAAAAATAAAGATGGGGATAGTATAAAGTATGAGAAAATTGGATACAATGGGAAATTTTAACTGTGAGGAAGTTTTTCGTTGTGTAATGTATAATAGATGTATGATTTGTCCTTTTATCTGACTTGCTTATCCTGCTAAAAGTTGCAGGCAGACGTAGCTTATTCTAGCATCAGCCACAAGCCACTAACACTGGATGGGGTGCCAGTTGATCACAGAAAATATAATGCAGCAGTTAATTCATGCCAAAGATTACAGCAAATATCTTGTTTCTGAGACCAAGTATATAAAGGGTATGCACCTAAAACAACAATTTGTAAACTTACTGTATGATCTTAATAAATGTCTGAGCATTCAGCAGCTTGGAGTTTCAGCCATTTGATTTATGGGTTTGTGCTGTAAGTAAAAAATGTGTGGAAATAGTATTACAGGCAGAAAATGAAAACAATTTTGTGTCAAAATTGATCCATGCGTATTATTTTTGCTGTGTGAGCTTCTGGTATTAGGGGAACCTTGGAGGAGAAGTATGAGGGAATAAGGTCTCTGGTTGTCTTTGGAGTCCATTCGCTTCCTGTCTCCACTTGCCTGTGAATTTGTTGTTCTGCCAAATACTCCATTCAAAAATCAACAAGAGAGTATTATGCAAACACAAATTTTAGTGTCTTAGGTAGCTTTAGTTGTGAGAGATAGACACAAAAAGTATGTACTTCTCCCATGGAACCTGATGGATGTGACACAAAAACGTTGTACGTGGACAGTCATTGAACTAGAGGTGATTGCGAGTGACCAAGTACAGACACAATAATTTGTATTTAGGGTCTGTAAACACAGTCTCCCTCTGATCTGGAATAATAATTAGGTCATTGTCCCTCATAAAAAGCAACTAAAGAAGCCTGTGTTGGGAAGGACATCTGGTCGTAAAAACGTCTGCCACTAAAATTGGAGGGCAACTGACCAACCTGGGTGCACCCAGGAAAATGGGCATTAAACCGGAAAGAGAGTTTATAAACACAGGCATTAATATTAATGCACTACTGGAGGAGAGGTTGCTATAGTGAAGGGGTTCTAAGCTTTTTCAAGAAACATTTCTCATACGTATATTTACACATTTTAAATAATAAACCATTCTATGACAGCAATTACAAATCAGCAAAACCACATGTTTTTCAACTTATTTCAGAAAATTCCTGTCTGTTAAACCATTTAAACCTGTGGGACACATGGTGCTACTTGTCATGTTCACAAAAACAAAATTATAGTCAGAATTATTTAATTAAAGTATAATTACATTTATATAATATATACAAATATAATGAACAAACAGAGGAAGTAATTCACATAACATTTCAGAGCAGTTTATACAGTTTAAAGGAAAAATTAGCAGAACACTTATGCAGTGTTTTTAGAACTTTAATTCTTTGTGGCACATCTGAATGATAAAAACTCTTCAAAGCTGATCACCAAACACCTAAGTTCTGGACTCAGTGCCACCACTTACAATTGGATTTGAAGTTTCTAACAGACCTCACCATGTGCAGACTGGCAGCACCACACCCTTCATGCTGATCCTCAACATAGGTACACAGCAGGGTAGTGAGCTGAGCCCACTTCAAGTCCAGTTTTGAAGGTCCCCAATGTCTTAATCTCTACTACACTACTTAGTAATTGATTCCATATCTCTGTGGTTCTCTTTGTGAAGAAAAGGTTTCTGTTATTTGTACAAAATTTACCCTGAACAAGTTTCCAGCTGTTTTCCTGTGTTCTTTTTGAACTCGTTTTAAAGTAACTGCCTGAATCCACTAATTCCTTTCATAACTTTAAAAAACTTCAATCATGTCACCTCTTTTTCTCTATTTACTTAAACTGAAAAGTTATAACTTCTTTAATCTTTCCCCATAGCTTATACTCTGCAGTCCCAGAATCCACCTAGATGTTCTCCTTTGTACTTTCTCTAGATGTTGTTGCCTTTTTTGTAGCCCAGAGATCAAAACTGCATCTAGTACTCCAGGTGAGGCCTTAAGCATAGCCCTCCTTGGACTTGTACTCCACACGTCATGTTGTATAACCTAACATTCTGTTAGCCTTCTTAATGGCTTCTGAACACTGTCTGGATGTTGATAGTGATGAGTCCATTGCAGCTTCTAGGTCCTTCTCAATAAGGGTACTCTTATTGTGTATTCAAACCTAACATTTTTTACTTTCTGTGGTAATACTTTACATTTACTTGCATTAAATTTCATGACACAAATCTGTCCAAGCCTGTATTCTGTTCAAGTCCTTATGTAATGACTCAACTGATTTTAGATTTGCTGCCATTCCACTTATTCTGATATCGTCTGCAAACTTAACCAGCTTGTAATTTATATGCCTTCTGAAAATTCAGATAAATAATATCATATTCATCTCTATGATCATACAGTATGTTTTTGTTGCGTCCTCACAGAATTCCAGCATATAGCAAAACTCATGCAGAGTGCACACTAACACACCTGTTCTTGCCATGTGATCAACTTGGTCCTTAATTATTCCATTAATTTAAAGTGAAATACCCCAGCCTTACTGATGTATAGTTACTTGGACTTGCACAATCACCTTTTTATATAATGGAATAGTATTTGCTATGTTCCAGTCTTCAGGATTTCACCCAATGTGCAGTGACTCTCAGAAAATGTGTGTCTAGGGTTTAATTACTATAGCTACTCACTAACCACTCACTAACCTCTATCCTTAAGCTCTGTAGGAGACATGTTATCAGGACCTGTTGATTTGTTGCATTTCAGCCAGTTTAATCTAAGCAGCACTTCTATCTTTACAGTTTCCAAACAACTAAGTACCTTCTTATTAGTTTTGTTAATGCTGAGACGCTATCCACTCCTTCACATGTGAGAACTTCAGAAAAATGCAATTTTAGAGCATTAGCTATTTCAATGTCTGTATATTTTAATTCTCCCTTAGTGTTCTTAATGTGCTTTGCCTCCTCCTTGAGTGTTTTTTGACAATTAAAATACTGAAAGAATGTCTTTGGGTCATCTCTAATATTTCTCTCTAACTGCCTTTTTGCTTTTCTAATATCTTTTTTAGTGATTACTCTAGAGTTTGAGTTTTAAGTCTTATGTGTCTTATATAGATGTATTTTCTTTGAAGCTTCTTTTTTATCTCATGTCACACATGTGTATGGGTGACATCCTCTCTCGGCTAATCTTCCAGTAATTACATTCCAAGCCAGGGGGTGGCGCTAGTGAATGAATGATTGATGAACGTTCCAACTCTGATGTCAATTCTGTCTTTCAGCCCCCTAAAGTGGCATCCTCCACTGTGTCCTCCTAAAAACCAACTCCACCGCCATCTCAGTCAGATAAAGACTCTGTCTGAAGAAGTAATCTCTGCGTTTATTGTGTATTTTCATAATATCCAACATCTCTCAGTTATACAGGGTTTACCTAAGTGCCCCAAGTCTTTATGACCGTGGGCTACTCAGTACCTCCCCTGGGACGCTTGGTGGCAGCCTCCCTGGCTGACGATGGTGCCTCAGTTTCCCGCAGGGCTCCATGGGAGATGGAGTTCTCCACAGCCCTGTTGGGATCTGGGGTGGCCGCCAGAGGGTGCTGCATGGGGCCCGGAAGAATGCATGGACGACTCTGCAGCCCTACCCGGAAGTGCAATTGGAAACAGGTGATCAAGCACCTGGAGCACTTCTGGGCGGGCTATAAAAAGGGCCAACAACCACCACTCAGTGGCTAGAATCGGGAGGAAGAGGACAAGGTTGCCAGGGAGGAGTGGTGGAGGAAGAAGAAAGTGCTTTGTGTGAACTGTGAGTGCTTTTGGGACTGTGTATCGCCTGTAGGTCGGGCGCAATATGTTGTCTTATTCACACCTTCGTTTACACTCCTCATTTACTCAAAGAGGAGGTTTTTTTTTTTTTTTTAGATGAAGTTGTTCTGCATTATATTTAAAAGATTTTTAACCTGGGCCACTGCTCCTGAATTGTTTCTACACTTGAAAACCTTTTGCATTTTATTCTTTTTAGACATTGACACATCTGCTCAAAATTTTCCATAGTAAAGCTGAACCTAATGGTTTCAGGTTTTGCCAAAATATTGTAAAATGTATTTTACTATGATCATTTGACCCTAATGATTCAATCACCTCTACACCTTAAATTATATCCCTGTTATCACATGTATACTGATGTATATAAGTAATACATGTATACACGTCACACCTGACAAAGGCTATACAGGTCTTAAGCCTTTCCTATACAGCGTGGAACTAACCTTTAACTTTTTTTCCTTAGCAGCTGCATACTATGAAGCTCTAACTCTATGTAATGTATACTTACTTATTTATTTTTATGCATTTATTTATTTGTGTTGTAATATTGTCAACTGTTCTGATAAGACAAGCAAATAAGAATTTTATTATATTATGTACATATAACATTAAACTTGACGTGACTTGATTTGACCTGAGTGTATGATTGTCAGTGTGTCAAAGAAAAATTACACAAAGTCTTGTCCAGATAACCTTTGCATTTCTATTAAATTCAAAGAGAATTAAGAAGGTGTATTGCTGTCTTTATCTTTAAATTTCTTTGGCTAAAAATTTTACTGCCAATATCTTCTAAAAGTGAAAAATAGCTTTATTATTTCATCCTAGTTAACACCTCAATTTAAGCAATAATATTTTATTTACTTTTTTTTGGCTTCATGTCTTAATTTAAGCAATGTTTTATTTTCTTTACAATTTATTTTTACTTTATTTGGCCTCACTAGGTGTTTTCATTTTGTTACTGACACCACATATTGCTAGGCATGACAGTTGGCTTCCAAATTGCCTCATAAACTTTATGCAAATAAAAGAACAACCTTTTTAAAAGAAATCTACTGTTGAGCTATCTAAAACGAAACACAAGAGAAAGACCTTTAGGTTTTGACCAGGACACTTTTTGTCCCGAGTTGTGTGTGAGTTCTGTTTTGCTCTTAAAGTAGTTTGACAAACACTAATTGAGCATTTTGACCAGTGCCTGTCCGACCATTCTGTGAACTTGCCTTTGAAGGTACTCTCCAACACTCTTTTAATGATCTCCAACTCAGTTGCATCATTTACATTGAGTCAGACTCAACAATTTAGAGCAATTCAGTAAATACACTCCAGAATATCACTTATTCTCTGCACCACATACTCCATGAACCCCTTATCACTGCCTACTAAAGAAGGGAAGGAATATTACACAGAGGACCTCATGCCAAAATGAAAAACTAATATCATATGACCAAAAGAACAACCAAAACCTACCCTGGGAATAAAGAAATGAGAAGATTTTCAATTGATTCTCATTATTTTCAAGTAGTTAAAGGTCAAAGAAAATGACTATCAGAAAAGTCAATCACATATTTTTTCACTAATGAATGCATTTTTGTTTTAGATTAAAGCACACGGAAAGACAATCATATTTTTACTTCTATGTAAATGGAAGTTTGGTAATGGAGTCCAATATTCACTATTCAAGTTAAATTCTGATTCTGTGATGTTGATAACATTAAGAAAAGTTGATTTGCGCATGGGGTCTGTATGTGTATCTGTGGATAGTCAAACTTGATTTTCACATCTTAAAATTATCATTCTCATTGGAAAATCTTGCATTGCATAGAGCTCCTGGATGACTATATCCTAGTAAACATTAAAAAAATAACAAAATAAGCATATCTTTTTCAAACAAGTTGCATCATGTTTATCTTGTTACAGGCTCCATGCCTATTGTTTTTGGTCCAATTTAGTCCATTACTGATTCTAATATCCTTCAAAAGCAGTCTGACTCCTGTCTGGCGATAGCTACTGTGGAAATTGTTTAATTTAGCCAGAATTTTTGCAGTCTACTCCATGTGATCATGGGATCAGGCCTATTGATTTGCACTTTTTTTGAGATACATAATTTATTTAAATATAATGGTTCGCACACACACGCACATGCATGCAAGGAAAAAATATAAAGTGAAGTGAAAATTTAAAAGTGAAGATAGCATACAGATTGTTTGTCCTGCTGAAGCACATGCTGGACGATGAAGAGAAAGAAATGAACACCCAAACATACACACACCACAATAGATTTGTAACGGTTGACATGCACAGAGGCATTAAGCCAACCCAATTTGTCTATAAGGCTTATTTACTTCATTTAACCCAATAATAATAAGTTTTATTTATGTAGCGCTTTTCATACACTCAAGGACACATTAACAAGACAATAGAAATTACAACCAAGAAAATTAATACTATTCATTGAAGAGATGTGTTTTTGACAGGATTTTGATTAGAAGCAAAATGACACCTTTTATTGGCTAACTAAAAAGATTACAATATGCAAGCTTTCGAGGCAACTCAGTGCCCTTCTTCAGGCAAGATGTAACACCCTAGTACTAACAGGATTTTGAAATGAGTAATAGATTTTTTCTCGTGAGGCTCAGAGGAAGAGCATTCCAAATTTTAGGGGCTATCACACTGAAAGCCCTGTCACCCATTGTTACTAACCTGTGTTTAGGTACAGTGAGTAAGTTAGCGTCCGATGATCTTAATACACAGGCAGGAGTGTAAGGAAGCAGCAGCTCCGATAGATAATGAGGGGCTAACCCATGAAGGGTTTTAAAGCTGAGAATAATTTTATATTTGATTCTTGAAGAAACTGGTAACCAATGCAAATCATAAAGGACACGAGTGATGTGAGCAGATTTTTTAGTGTGTGTAAGTAAACAAGCAGCAGAATTCTGAACATATTGTAATCTATTGATATACTTAGTCGGGAAGCCATTAAAAAAATGCATTGCAATTGTCCAGACGGGTAAGGATGAAAGCATTAATGAGTGTTTCAGTATCATTCACACTGAAGAAAGAATGCAGATGAGCAATGTTGCGAAGATGAAAACAAGTTGTTTGTACTATTGAGCTAATGTGTGGTTGAAAAGTAAGTAACTGATCAAAGATGACACCCAAATTACGGACTGATGCTGAGGGTTCAACCAGGATCCCATCAATGTCAATTTTTAGCCCACAAAGCGTAGAAAGGACAGATTTGGTACCAGCTAATAAGATTTCTGTTTTATCAGGATTAAGTCGTAAAAAATTATCTTTCATCCAATGATTGATTTCCTGAATCCATTCAGTCTAACACTAATATAAACTTGTGTTTCATAGCATAGCAATGGAAGCTTTGACCATACCGACAAATAATCTCATCTAATGGGAGCATATAGATGTTAAAGAGAATTGGACCTAGAACTGACCCTTGATGCAGATTTGTGTTCCCTAATGAAGACGTAATACTGGTGATCATTGAGGTATGATGTGAACCAAGAAGGAACAGCACTAGAGATACCAATAGCTGAAAGTCGGAACAGTAAAATGTCATGGTTAACTTTATCGAATGCTGCGCTTAAGTCAAGGAGAACTAGAATAGCGGCCATACCAGAATCTGTGGTTATACAGTAAGTAAGTCATTGGTTACCATAAGGACAGTATTTTCAGTGTTATGTAGGGCTCTAATCCAGATTGAAAGGCTCAAGCAACCAATGTGTTTAGTTTCAAATTAAATATTATTTAAGTTGCTCACTTAACTCAATTTCCTGGTTATTTTACTCTGCAATTATGTGTGTAGATAATAAATATTACACAAGTTAATGCACTTGATTCTATATTATTATAGAGTACATTTGATTGTATTATATTGTGAAATCGCCCATTGAGTGATTTCCTGCATTATCATTAAAGTGAAAGTTACATGCTAGTACCGCATGGACCATGCCATACCAATTCATTACTAACAAATGCATTTGGAAAGATTTTAATTTATATTACATGTATATTAGAAATATAGGCTGCTGTATTTTAACAGAAAAGAAGGAAATCTCATGACACTGGTCATTTTCAAATTTCCATTTTAAAAGATGCGGTGATGCAAAGTCAGCTTTTTGGGAGAGTCGACCATACGGATCTTTCTGAACAGCACCTACTAAAGTACATTTCATAGTGTTTTTACATTCAAGAGAAATTTGAGAGACAACGAGTTAACTTTTGATAGGAAGAAGAAAATGCTGAGGCCTAAAACATTAGTTTTAGATTGAATGCCAGTTCCATTTCAAATAGCAATGAGTTTTCTGTCCTTGAGAATGCTAGCCCCATACCAAAATGTATGTCATGATTATACTGTATCATTAGCATATTCTTTTATTTCTATTTTAGTATATTCCACTTGGGTGTGACAGTTCTTAATATCCCTGTCTCCAAGCTCTGGATTCTTGTGTTTGATGAGTCTTGGACAGGTCATTGTACAGAGTTTTCATGATGGTAGGTTCTGTGCTTTTCTCAAAAGTCTTCACATTCAGTTAATGGGTGAACCTCATCTGATCAGGTATCAGTAAGTGTCCCATGGCAGAGTGACACCTAATCCAGAGTGCCTTGCTATCAATCTAACCGAGAGAAGGACTGACACCCAGTATGATTCAACTTAGAATAAACAGTTCAGAAAATGGGTGTGTAGTATAGGGGAGTATGTATCTCTTCCAGACAACAGGACTGCCAATCACAAAAGCAGATAGAAGTCAGTTTAGCGTTTTGTTGTTACAAACAAAAGATGCAGTGACAGTAATGAGTTAAGCCAATGGTACACTTCTTTCCTTTGCCTTTGCACTTGATTGCCCCTCATCTCATTTCCCCTTTGTCAACAGATGGGATTTGTAATCTGTTCTCTAATATTACAGTCATTTTCTGGTTGTTTATTAGCTTTTACAATTGACTGTAAGCAGTTTTTGAGTATGGAAGGTTGCCAGGCCTCTTGTCATTTGGTTATTTACTCTGCAAATCACTAGATGCTAGTAAATCAAAAATTGCATTTGTTGTTTAAACTTGTGTGAGGAGAACTCATTGCAAAAGATGTAAACTGAGATTAGGATTTATCTCAACCCACAACAGTTTATATGAAGCTAACCCATTATTAAAAACCTTGAAATGATGCCTACTTTTGGTGTCAGATAAATGACACAATGAGAATTTGCCAATGCAATTTTAATAAACATTGTGGAATCACCTTGTGACCTTGACCTGGATTATCCAGATTTGATAATAGATGGATTCTGGGTGCCTTTGTTTTATTCCAATAACCTCCACAGTTCATTTGCTAATATCAAACTTTATAGGAAGTTCCAAAATGTCACTTATGATCCTATAGACGAATGTCACAATAAAGGGTGTTTGTTTACACAGGTAATAACAAGTAACTGATGACAAAAAAACACTTAAAAGATTGACAGATCCAAAGAGTGCATACGTGTAAGTCATGTTTGTTAATATGAAGAAGTCTCCTGAGGACTTTAGATACACAAATGCTAATATAGCAGTCAGCACAGGGATTTTAATGGTAAGATGCTTGCAGCTGATGGCTTTTAAATGATTGCCACACGCATTCTCTATGTATATACATTACAACACTAGGAGCAGCTGTTCGGTGTCACTGGTAGGAGAGCAATGTCAAAGTTCTGATGACGCCACCCCCAGTCCCCTTAATCACAGTTAACAGCTCAGACTAGTGGCTCCAGGGACAGGCAGCTGCGACGCAGCAGATTCTCACGTGCACACTTGGGTATTTGTACAGCCCACAAACAATTGCCACAGAAATGCCTTGAAATTCAGCACGTCCTTAAAATGGACTAGTGTCTCTCTCAGCTGTCTGAAGCTCCTGTTGAGAACTAAAAGTGGAACTCCATACCCGTCAAAGGCATATTGCATATCCCCTCTCTGACTGGTGTAACATTTTACATGCCTTACTAGGAGTGCCAGAGTGTTTTGCTGGGAAGAAAGTGATGCAAGAAGAAGAAAAGTTCAAAAGAGGCCTTTTTAGCAATGTTTTCCCAGAGGAAGAGGAAGTGGAATGTGAATGCACTTAGTAAGAAGAGGAGTGGTCTCAAAGGAATTTTATGGCAGCCTCCCTAATTGAAGAATTTGGGGTGTATCTCAACAGCACACTGTATATGTGTTGGCAGGTGGGAAGCTGGCGTACATTGGCATTTCTCATCTCTGGTCTTGATAACTGAATGGTGGATGATTTGCTACATGAATTTCCTGAAGTTACTTATGTTATGAACTAGAGAGTTCGAAAGCACAATAACTCCCAAAATACTCAAAATGCCCACTAGGAGAAGAAACACTATTAAACCCCTGCTAGTTATCAAAAGGGCAAGTAAAAGATTTGTTTTTACAAAAAATGCTCTGTAACAAAGTAAAGGTCCACAGATCACAAGAGGAAAAATGAATTGCCTGTAGACAAGTCTCATTTACAAATCCAAATAAAAGTCAAAAAACAGAGCCAGGTTTCAAAATCCAGAAAATTCACAAAAGCACAGAGCAATCATTAAGGATCTCGCCACCACCATTAGTGCATTCAAAATGATCTGCAAGGGATTGTGAGTTTTCTTCAGCCTTTATAGGGTGATGGGCAGGTGGCCCTGCTTCTTGTTTGGCCACCCACAAAACATCTGTAACATAAAAAAGATACATAGAAACTAAATGACCAACAATACTAAGATAAACATAGGAATCAAAAAAGATATACAAAGGACATTTGAAACCCAGTCAGGGAAGGAACCCTGGCTGAAATATAACAACTTAATGCAAGTCTGAATCACAGGGCCTGGAGTCTCGCCCTGTACAAACCAGCAACTAATTCTCAATGTGCTGTCAGTCCATGTCAGAATACACTCATGCATGCAATAGATAGACATACATTATATCTTCCTCAGGCACAAGTTTCTTGATACACGTTACACAATTATCTTGGCAGAACACTGTCTATTTTAGCATCCCAAAGTGAACTTCTAGAATACTTCTGCTAGGCCACACAACCAGAGGAAGTTGAGCTATCTGATGATCTAGCTGTCCTCACTTTGTTGTTTCAGGCCCTGTGCATATGGTGTACCTCCAGAGTGTAACCCTCTGCTATAATCTCTGGGCTCAAAAGCAAATGACAAATGCAAAAATCAGTTATGAACTGATAAATATGAAGCTGGTCTCAAAAAGTAAGGGTGGCTCTCAAAAATCAAGAAGTAGGTTTGCAGCCTCCATAACTAAAAAGGAGCCAAAGCTTGAAACCCCCTGACCCAAAAAATAAAAACAGAATTCCTTAATAATTAAAAAAATATTAAAATATTAAAATGAGAGAAACCAAAAGAGAATAACTCCAAATCCAAAAATTAAGAAACCAAAGATGAGAGCAACAGTTCAAAACCAGATTTTGGGATTAGCCAGGCTGAAGCCTGCAGGTAGATTTCTGGGCCAAGCTGTTCTGAGGTGAGTTTCTTCATGGCTTGCCAGTAAAGGTCATGGTCTACAGTGACTAAAGAAAAGGGAATCCAAAATGAGGCAAACTAGAAGAACAGAAAAGCTTAATGCCTCAGTACTTGGCTGATGTTACATTAAAGCCAGTGTCTTTTTTGTCTGTTTTTCTATTTTTTAAAATTAGTATTCCTTATTCTGTGTATGTGGAGCCCCAGTAGGCAGGGCACCCTGGCATCACTGCTACTGGATTCTCCCTCTGGATATAAAGTGCTTTGAGAAGAAGATACTCATTCATTGAGTCTGGTTGGTAGTGCCAGTCAAAGCCCATTTGGAGCCCTAGGCGGTGTGGATGGATGTCACCCCACCTTGTTCATAGTGGGTAGTCGGTATTACTAACCCTAATTTTAGACTTCAAGGGGGCTGTCCCCCTCATTATCCGGAGTTCACACCCCTTCAGTAGCTAAAACTGTGGCCCTTTTTGTATGTACCACAGACTTTAAGGAGATGGTGCCCCTTGGCGTATAGTGCATGCCCAGTTTAACTTTCATAAATGGCACCCACTCAGTATCATCAGAATTTGACAACCTTGTCTGGAGCATGTGCTCCTTAAGTTTCATTTCAAAATTCAGATTGACTGGCTCAGATGGTTGGAGTTTTGTTTTGTTTTATTAATATTTTTTTCTCATTTGGATATTCTGTTTTTCTGACTACTTTGGTCTGTTTATTGGATTCCTTTTGTAAATTGTGTATTGGAACTTGTTTGCTGCGGATTTCTTTTTTAGGTGACTTATTTTTTGGCTCTTTTAAGAATTCTTTATTTTGCTATTTTGAGAAATAAATTCCTTATTGATAAATATTCTTTGTTGCCCTTATTTTTACAAGCCAGGGGTTTGAGGTAATCCCCGCTCATGCAGGGTATTTTTATTTTGGTATTTTTCTTCATATTTGAACTGTTGTGCCACTTTTCCCCACTTTCGACCTAACAAAGCTAAAGCCTGCAGATAGTTTTCTGGGACCAGCTGGTCTGGGGTGATTCTTTTCTAGGGCTAGCCAGTGAAGGTTGTGGCGTGCTTTATGGTTATTTTTGAAAGCTCCAAACCCTTTTCACCATGTTTCTAACTCCTGAACACAACAGCTGAGGCCTCTTAGACTTTTATAAAAGCAGAGAGTGGTCACCACAGCCACAACATCTGGGGGCCCTGTTCCTGCAGGCTCAAAATATAACAGAAAGGGATAATAGTTAACATAACATAAACATAAAATTAAAATGATGAACAAACTAGACAGTATTAATTGAAGAATATTGTAAAACAATGCAAAAACATAGAAAACCAAAACATATTCAATAACATAAAACACAACTATCTTAATAAAAAATTACAACTTAAAAAATAAAAAGAAAAGAAACTAAAATAATTAAGGAAATTCTAGCCAAAATCCAACTACTTTCTTAGGACTGGTTTGGAAAACAGAAGAACAGAGAAGAACATGCTCTGGTTTCTTCACTGACATTTACAAAGAGGTGAAATCTATCCTCTACCATCTATATATCCATTTTCTGGAATTGCTTTCTTCAGCCAAAGGTTATGTGAGAGAATTTACCATTTGACAGCCATTCAGCAAAAAATGTTTTCAGTCTTAGCGTCGCACAATACCATAGCCAGTTCATTAATAATTCTGATTATATAATATTCATAACATTCCCAAAGTCAGTATAACTGATTAAATGCACTTTATGAATGAATTTTTGAGACTCTAACTGGAAAAAAAGGTAATAACATTCAGTGTAAGTGAAGAAGAAAACAATTTCATAATGTAATTTGTAACACAGCAAACAAAGTGAAGTTCAAATTCAACATCAATAAATATACATGTTAATTCTGCTGTACTGTACACTAATGAGTGCATATTTGGTGTATAAGGCAATTATCACTCGTGCATCAACAGCTGTGCTTTAGTATATTCTTGCTAATTTTTAATTAATTATTATCTATTAATAATTTCATAGCAGTTATATTTTGTTTCGGGATTTTTGTGCATATTGTCGTTGCGTGTAGTTTTCTAAGATAGGGGTGCACAACTTATTTAGGAGGAAAGATTGCAGTTTCTTTATTGCTTAAATTCTGCATTTTAAGGAAAGATTGGTTGTGGGTTCCCTTTAATGTTCTACAAAGAAAATGAGTTAATATGCTTTAACACACAATACAGCTTAATTCACAACTGATTATCATTGTGAGTGGGATGTGATATTTTTTATAAGGCTTGCATAGCTCCGTGTGAGAAAGTGTGACATGTTGAGACACCATCGCGACGGAACTGATTTTCGATGCCTATGGTTTTAGAGTGCTTTGCCCGTCATCTGACACTGCTAACATTCATATAGGCATCTCTGCTTAGATGTTGAAGTCATGTTGGTGTAAAAATTGTGAAATTCAATACCAAAGGACAGCCAACCAATCATCAAAAAACAAGAATGTCAACCCAAATACCAAACACTAAAACCATCCATTTTCCAACCCGCCGAATCAGAACACAGGGTCACGGTGGTCTGCTGGAGCCAATCCCAGCCAACACAGGGCAGGAACCAATCCCTGGCAGGGTGCCAATCCACTGCAGGACACATACACACACACCAAGCACCAATTTAGAATCGCCAATCCACCTAACGTGCATGTCTTTGGACTGTGAGAGGAAACCAGAGTGCCCGGAGGAAACCCACACAGACACGGGGAGAACATGCAAACTCCAAGCAGGGAGGACCCAGGAAGCGAACCCAGGTCCCCAGGTCTCCAAACTGCAAGGTAGCAGCGCTAACCCACTGCACCACCGTGCTGCCTCACTAAAACCAGGAAAACTAATATATATTGTTATTGCAAATAACTAAATGAAATTAAAGAATCCTAATATCAGATGCTCTGGAAATCTTTTGTCATGTTCTGGCATTGTGGTGTGGTTTTGTTTGGCTTTTTTGGATTTAAACAGTTGTGTTTTATACTTGAAGTCAAGGATTCTGTTCCTGTTATAATTTGCTTGATTTTCCTAATGATTTAAGTGTTGTTTTTTTTTTTTTTTTGGTAATGTTTTTTGAAACCATCCTAGGTCTTGTCTGAGCCACGCTTAGGTCACGCTGCATGTTTGTTTAGGTGGTCAAGGCCAGCTCCATATACTTCCTAGTATCGGAGATTGGATAAGTTGACTTTACATGCTTTGTGCTTTGCTTGTGATCTTTTCACCCCGTTTCCCTGATTTCTTGACGTCACTGCTTGGTTTCTGTAGTAAGCTATGGTAATCGATAGGAAACCACACTTGGTTTCTGTCTCACCTTTCATCTCCCCATTCTTAATTAAACTGAAATATCTCTGAAGGCACTTACAATGCAATCAAAAGATTCAATCACTGCGCATTACCTCACACTGAATTTTAAACACATGACTGACACAGTTGACATAGTTTTTCACTCAGGTTTAAGATGATAGATGGTAACTACTAGGCATTTCCGACATTTCTTGGTAATTGGAACATTTATTACAGTTGTTACAGCACTTTCATAAAAGGTCCTGAGTGTTCTAGGGCTGGAAGAATTTTCGTGATTCTTGATTTTTGGATAACCCCACTCTAAGCCAACCCTCTGTATTGCAAAAAAGAAAAGAATTAAAAAATATGCTATAAATGGCTGCCTCGCAGTTAGGAGACCCAGGTTCGCTTACCGGGTCCTCCCTGCGTGGAGTTTGCATGTTCACCCTGTGTCTGTGTGGGTTTCCTCCTGGTACTCCAGTTTCCTCCCGCATGCAGGTTAGGTGCACTGACGATTCTAAATTGTCCCTAGTGTGTGCTTGGTGTGTGTGTGTGTGTGCCCTGCGGTGAGCTGGCGCCCTGCTCGGGATTTGTTCCTGCCTTGCGCCCTGTGTTGGCTGGGATTGGCTCCAGCAAACCCCCGTGACCCTGTAGTTAGGATATAGCGGGTTGGATAATGGATGGATGCTATGAATGCTTCCTTCATTAATATTTCTAAATAACATTTGTATCCCTAGTGTTGAAAATACAGTCAATATGTCAAGAGGCTGAAGCTATGCCTTTTTAAATTGAGAAACAAGGATGATAGTTCAGGAAATCAGCATTCAAAGTCTATAAAGCATACCATATACAGTACATCAAGTGCTCTCTGTAGGAGTAATGACATTTTGGTCTATTTCGGAGCAAATGTCATTATACAAGAGTGGTGAATGTGAAAGAAAATAAATTTAAAAATTGCAAACATGAACAAAATAAATACAAATTTGCATTCAACTAAAAAAGACAAGCCATGACAGATTCTGTATCATATTTGTACATTTGCTTTATATGAGAAAGACGTGTTTCATTAAAGTGGTTTGTAAGTGTTTTTTAGCTAATAAAAAGACACTTCATGTGTGCCTTTCAGATCCACGATATGAATGCCCATGAACCGCTTTGCTCTAACATTAGACTATAAGAGCATACTAGACAAGCACTGCATTTTTGACCTTTGGCAGCTTTAAAAGACTTTGACTTCAGTAAACATGCCACGGCAACCCAATATTCTCCTTCTGCAACACTAGTCCAGAGGCAGAATAAATGGGTTAAACACAACAGGCTCCATTTCACCCCCCACCACAGACCTTTGAATTAAAAATACATCATTGCATTTTAGGCTATTCTTGAATGTTTATTAGTTATAAATAAATTCATGTTGACTAGCAGAGCCAACTAAAAGTCTGTTTATTGTTAGGGTCCTGAAGTAAAGCAACTGAACTTCCAATTGTTTTTTCTTTTTTGTCATTTTTTTAGATGGTTTGCACATTATCATTTAATGATCAATTATTCACTTCCAGCCATGATTTCACATTTTTTATATTCATACTGAAAAAAATGACTGAAGCAGAATTTTCTATGTTAACCTGAAAGAGCTGGATTCCAATTTATTTGAGCCAGTTAAATGCGTATTGGAATTCTTTCAGCTCATGTAGTATTTTCATGTATTTCAATCCATGTTTTCTGTTTATATGAATAAACAATGCAGGTGTTGTGCGGATTTCACATGTCTGGATACACCATACACTGTAATAGCTATGACCTGAATCCATATATTCTTCTATTTCTAACACTGCTGGTGTAAATTCACAGAAATGTAGATGCAGAGCTTATCAGAGTATCCGTCTGAGAGAAGAGTCAGTTAGTCGCAGTTCACACTCACTCATACTGGGCCAGTTAACTCACACAGTTAGCCTAACACACACATCTTTTGATGTGGGAGGAAAACTGGAGATCCCGGAGAAAAACACACAAAGATACTACGTCAACTGCTGGCTAAGACCTTCAGATAATAAACTACAGCAATCAACTACCCAGCAGCACCAACCACTCTGTCATTGTGGTGCCCTGGCTATGGCCTTTAAATAATACAGGAAAGCAATCAACTACCCAAAGTTTAAGTACTCTGCAATCATCGTGCAGGCTTTGGATAATTCTTGTGTTGATTTTATGTAATTGAATTGGGGTCTTTACTCTTTTTCCATACAAAAATATATCCCTGTTGTAATATTTTTTATACTGAAAAGAAAATTCATATTTTACAGTTTATTTTAGAGCTTCCATGTCATCTGTCCAAGCTTCTGAACACACATTTTTTAATTATAGTATTGGAAAATGTATCAGGTACCAGTCAAAGCCCACATGGAGCCCAAGTCTGGATGTCTTCCTTAGTGTCCTGGAGTTATGTAAATGACAGTGTTTGGTGTCTGTAGAGTGCTGGAGAGGTATGAGGGAGATTCTGGTCCAGTGTGCATACCCTTCAATTTCCATAAATGGTACCCTAGGCATCCAACTATGTCTCTAATGGACTGGATGATTCTGTCAGGTGCCACCTAGTAACACCCATCCATCACATGGCACATTACCCTAATGAAGACACTTTTGTGATTTAGGAGCAACAGTAATATGAAAGAGGTTATAACTGACATTAAGAAAAGAATCGCCAAGCAAAGATCAGAAATGCATGAATCACAAGAGATAACTCTGGGAATCCAAACACCACCTTTTTTTATAAGCAGAGGTAAATGAGGCAATAACGTAGCATCTTCTTTACCATGTGATGGCCAAGTAATAATGAACAAGATGATCATGCCCACAATAATGCTATACAAAACCACTACAAGTTTATGACATACAGCCATGCCGAAAATGGCATTCAGCAAGCTACAAAACACAACTGAATGTGCCAGGAGACCATTTAAAAAGTTTGGGAGTAGGGGTGTAATGTGCCCAGTGGGCACTACAAGGCATTATTACACAGTGGTCTTTTTTTCCTTTCAGCACAAGTTCCTAAATAGGTAGTTTATAAGCCTCTTGAGCATCCATGTCACTGATATACTGAACCTAGAATTAGTGGCATGGTTCATGGCAGACAGGATTTGGGACTCTGAAGGGAAGAGAACAAGATACCATAAAGAGGAATATATATGGAGTTCGGGTGGCACAGTTTGTGACTAGAGCTGATTGAGTCTCGGCCCAGTCAATACCTGTTTTGAGCTTGCAGATTCTACATATGTTCAAGTGTGGTGTTCCAGCTTTCTGGATCCCTCAAACATGCATGGAAGGTTCATTGGTATCTCCATCCATCCATCCATTTTCCAACACACTGAATCCAAATACAAGGTCACGGGGGTCTGCTGGAGCCAATCCCAGCCAACACAGGGCACAAGGCAGGAACCAATCCCGGGCAGGGTGCCAACCCACCGCAGGACACACACAAACACACCAAGCACACACTAGGGCCAATTTAGAATCGCCAATCCACCTAACCAGCATGTCTTTGGGTTGTGGGAGGAAACCCACGCAGACATGGGGAGAACATGCAAACTCCACGCAGGGAGGGCCCGGGAAGCGAACCCGGGTCCCCAGGTCTACCAACTGCGAGGCAGCAGCGCTACCCACTGCACCACCGTGCCGCCCTCATTGGTATCTCTAGACCTGCTATTGTATCAACCCGTCTATAGCTTGTAATTGTCTAGTGTTCACTACTGTCGGAGAGTTTAAAGCTGTGTGAGCTATAGATCAGCCCATATAGTCACAGAAAAGCCCCACAGAACAGCCGCGTTGTGTTGTATTTCACCATTTCTCTGCACTTGACCTCACACCTGATGCTTACCCAATTGTTCCGCTCCTGGTTGTGATTTTGATATAATTTGTCCTTGATAGTGTAGAGTTTGTTCCAGAAGAACACATTTATGAGCTTGGTATAGCTTTCAGTGTACCTTTAAATCTTGCCAAGCCAGCTTCCCAATTTAGGCTTCTCATTCTGTTAGCTTTGGAAGACATTTCCTGCACCTGAGTAACTAATGGCATTGCTTAAAACCAAATGATTCCCTGATTATCCAGGTTTATTTTTAATGAATATAGTCTATGAACATGGCCTAGAGCCATGGTAAATAATGGGCTTATGCCATGCGCAGAAGTTCTGTATTTCTCTGGAGAGCTCTTTGTATCAGCTCCAATGTGGGTGACCAAATTTACTTCTTCAGAATCTTTATCTGTCCCTTATATTAAAGATGATTAGACAGATAAGTTTCTCTGTAGTTATTTTTGGACAGGCTGTGCTTTGCTAGATGCACACTGGTGTACTGCACTGTGTTTAATTTCCAGGAGCATCAATACTATTCATACCAGGCAAGGTCTAAGCAATCAGATCTTCTGGCATCTGCGTCACCTTCTATAGTTCTCTTACAAAGTGAGGAGAGAATAAAATTCTAGCTCCTCAAGCAAAGAATACATTTTTAATTGTTTTATACATCATGACACAGCTGTCAGAGATAATTTCTGTGACACTGTTGACTAATAATTTAGACTTATTTTTTTTTTTTTTTGCTGTCATTATTGGTTTAATGTGTGTAAGTCTACACTGCACTAAAAATCTACTTTCTATAATCTGAATGGCTGTATAGGGTTAACTCGGTGGAGTTGTGCCAACAGTGCTAATGTAGGTGAAAGGCTTGCATGTGGGTTGCAATACCGGTATTATTACAATTCAGACATAATTACAAATTTTGTTTAGCTTGAATATTTTTTAAACATTCCTGGAATTCCCAAAGGTTTTGAATATCAGAGAGTCCTTCTCTACAACTCATTTTATAATTTTTCACCTGTGGACTAATATCAAATTTTTTTTATCATTCTGTTTTTATTTTGCCATTTGCACTCCATTATAAGCTATATCAGTTTGTGCTATTGTTACCACAACATTCTTTGTGCTTGCTGGGGGTGTGTCCCCAGGTGTCACACTGTGTGACAGCACTGGCATGATGTTTTATAAGCCAGCATTGTGCGTCTCTCCATGTCTGAGACTGCACAAATTCTAAAACATCTTTTGGTATGGCTTCTTTTGACTATGAATTTTGAGGTTAGCATTTTGGTTTTGGCAAAACAATTCATTTTCATTATGGTTTTGGCCTCAGAAGCATTTTCTGACTTGCAATTCATTTCCAGGTGGTCCCATTTTGGTTACGACTGCATCATTCTTAGCAGTACAGTGTCACACATGCGCATCAGAGGGTCCGCTCTGGTTTCAACCCAGGTAATTAATTCCACCGAAGGCCAAGAAAGGGCACTGCCACTAACTATGCTGTGTTCCTTTGCCATCACAGTGCCAAGAAACCCCTCAGTGAGGGCATTTGACTTTCAGGTCCCCGTACCATAAAAGCGCAGCCACCTGGAAGAAGGTGTGACTTGTTGACTGGGAGAGCGAAGAGACGGGACTCCTTTGTGCTTTGACCCCACGTGTCCTAAACAAGCAGGCATTATTTTTCTGTTGTTTATAACACCATTGAGTGAATCTTCTGTATGTTTATTGTGCCATCGCGTGCTATTTTTTGTTGGACATTAGCAGTAAATGGGGATGACCAAGTTGGTGTCCCAACATTTATCTTGTCTCACGACCTGTCTTTCCCTTAGACAACCACAACAAGCATTATGGCAGAGAACTCAAAAGATATGAAAAAATAATAATAATTTCAAATATCATTGGTTATAATTATTTTACTCACTTCTCCATTACACACTCTAGGGACAGCAGCAAGTAGGATGTTTGACTAAATGATATTCGTGTTGCACAACAGCCCAGGTGTCCTAAGGCAAGTTCACAGAGGCCAGAAACAACCATTGGAGCAGAAGAGTAAAACCTCACTGGACATGAACTTTGCCATGACAGTGGGATTCACAATCTTTTTTAATTTTAAGCATGTAGGTGTCAGAAAAGTTGCCTTGTATTCGTTAGGAATTCACAGAAAAGAATTTTGATCTGTTGAGTTCAGTATTTCTTATTATCATGAAGCAGAATTCACCAAGTGATGGATTGCTTGGGAATCTAAACTAGATTTGGACTGTTGTGAGATTCACCCTACTGATCAAATGTTGTTGCAGTAGTAATCCAGCTCAATACAAGGGTCTACTGACCACCACACCCCACCACCTGCTTCTACCCAAGTCTAACTCCTCCCAGATCCTCACCATTTCATTCTGGGTACAGAAGAATGTGGTCAGCAAACGTATTACTGACTTCATCTGCTGTGCTGCGCCATCGCCGACTAACATGCCTTCCTCTTGCCTCTGCTCTTGACCAGGCCTTCTGCCTGAATTTTAACTACCAAAGACATGAGACTATTAAATTCATTGTCCTGTTATTTAAAAGGTTGGGGACACTTGGCAATCACTCCTTCCCTCTTGCTTGTACATAAGCAATTCATTTTAGTATTTTGTAACATTTTATTGATTTTGCTTTGTTTCTTATTCAGCTTTTTTCAGCCTTGTATTCAGAGCTTTTGTCTTCCTTTTTGTATTTGTGTATAATTAATCTCTGGATTTAAAAAGCAATAAAAATTTGTTTCATCTAACGTGTCTGCATCACTCTGTATATTGCCACATAAAAAAGAACATTTCTTACTGACATTTCTAGCTACTATTGTCTGTTCATTTTTGCTGGTGTTCTTTGCACCCATCTGAGGTGAAAAACTTCATTGGTGAAGAGCAACATGACTGATTCTTTCTTTTGTTTGGTTTGTTTTCAACACATTGAGGCAGAAGACAGCGTTATTGCACCATAACTCCTGCAGCCTGCTTTGATTCCAGCATTTGGGGTGGTTTTTACTGCTCCTCCTTGTGTTCACACAGGATTCCTGCCAGAGTGCTGAGGCACAGAATAAAACTGACTGGTAAATCAAAAATGGTAGGACGTAGAAATACCAGCAAGTGTGTCTTGTTTTATCCAACGCAGTTCCTTTCTTGTACCCTTTAGTGCTGAGATTGTGTCTTCCATAACTCCAGCCTGGAAAAGCAGATTCAGAATATTTATAATAATTTCTTTCCTTGTGTTTCATTCATATTCTCAGCATGTTTAATGAACCACACACTCCTGATATGGATTTACAGTATTTTGATTCATTCACTCATTCATCCATTTATGTATTCACTCATACATTCCTTCTCAAATTTGCTTAATCCAGTTCAGTGGTAAAAGTAGCCAAAGCCCCTCTCTGCAGCACTGGGTACAAGGCATGGAACAGCCCCCGAAGAGATTGTATCCATTGGCTGCTTACAGTAATTTATGGAAAATAAAGCAAAACGTTTATTTTATTTATTAAGATATTTTATTTTTTTCATGTTTTAGGCCTTAGCCATTCTACTGACTGATTGAACATGTTTATGAAATAAAGCTGCCCATAAGGATTTACCAGGTAAGCTCCATGAAAATGTGAATACTTTGAGATTTCTTGAGCTTTCCCAAAAATATCTCCACATTGGACTGAATGTCTGAAAATCTCCAGCAACGATTAGGTTAGTTTGTGCAACGAGGAAAGGACACAGTCTGTAAACAAAGATGTTTTTCGCAAAGGCCAAATTTGACCATGGCATTAAGAGATGGACAGGACTTACAAGTGAAATCATGTGGATCACACAGGTAACAGAATGTGTGTGTGTGTGGAAACGACAGAGCTCTCTCAGGAGGAAGTTCATGTATATGTTAATCCTGGAGTCGTGGATCAGATTTCTGACAGCCCTTGAATGTGAGAAAATCTAAATTAAGTTCAAAATGCAGGAACATAAAAGGAGAGGTCACATATTTTAAATTGTTTTAACACATTTTATTAACAAACTGCTGAAAGTAATAAGAAACAAAGACATGAAGATACTTTGGTTGTCTACTATGGTTATATCAAACTAACTGACAAATGAAAAACGTTTATAGGCAGCATTCTGACCTATGTTTTAAAATTTTGAAGTATGAATTTTTGGCAAAATTATAACACAACAAAAAGATATGTGATGGTGTGAATCCAGTTTCGAAAGGGGAAGGTGGTTGATAGTTCTAGACCATTAAGTATCTACAGATCACAGAGACTGATTTATAAATAAATTGTATATAGATAGATAGATAGATAGATAGATAGATAGATAGATAGATAGATAGATAGATAGATAGATAGATAGATAGATAGATAGATAGAAATTCACATATAATTTAATCAGATCTAAAAAATAATATTTTCAGAATACTTAAATAGCAATTGTACAACTGTATATATATATATATATATATATATATATATATATATATATATATATATATATATATATATATATATATATATATATATATATATATATGAATATGATTCCCGGGTCCTCCCTGCGTGGAGTTTGCATGTTCTCCCCGTGTCTGCGTGGGTTTCCTCCGGGCGCTCCGGTTTCCTCCCACATTCCAAAGACATGCAGGTTAGGTGGATTGGTGATTCTAAATTGGCCCTAGTGTGTGCTTGGTGTGTGGGTGTGTTTGTGTGTGTCCTGCGGTGGGTTGGCACCCTGCCCAGGATTGTTTCCTGCCTTGTGCCCTGTGTTGGCTGGGATTGGCTCCAGCAGACCCCCGTGACCCTGTGTTCGGATTCAGCGGGTTGGAAAATGGATGGATGGATATATATATATATATACATACAGTACATTCATATAGGGCAGCCCAGTGGCTCAGTGGTAGCGCTGCTGCCTCGCAGTAAGGAGACCTGGGCTTGCTTCCCAGGTCCTTCCTGCGTGGAGTTTGCATGTTCTCCCCGTGTCTGCGTGGGTTTCCTCCCAAAGTCAAAAGACATGCAGATTAGGTGCATTGACGATCCTAAATTGTCCCTAGTGTGTGCATGGTGTGTGGGTGTGTGTGTGTGTCGTGTGGTGGGATTGGCTCCAGCAGACCCCCGTGACCCTGTGTTAGGATATAGTGGGTTGGAAAATGACTGACTAACTGACATACAGTACACATATATATATACATACATACATTGTAACAAAGGCGTTATATTGGTGCCTGACTTCGACACAGACTCACACTGGAGGCATGTATAAAATCAAATAAACTTTTATTTCTCTTCACCTGTGGTGCACATCTTCCCCGTGACCCACAGGCACAACACAGTCCCAAGAACCAAAACGCCCAAAACACTACACTCTTCTTTGCACCATCACTCTTCCTGGCAAGCGTAGTCCTCCTCTTCCGGACTCAGGCTCCTTTGAGTTGTGGCTGCTGGCCCCTTTTATAGTCCACCTGGAGCGCCTGTGGGACCCAACAGGGTTGCACCCAACTCTAATTCTCATGGAGCCCTGCAGGAAACTGAGGCACCGCTCCAACCTAGGGGTGCTGCCATCTGGCGTCCAGGGGGAGGTATTTCAAAGTCCGTGGCTGCTCCCCCTGAATATATACCTAAGGGGCATCCTGGCCGAGCATGGACATCCTGCTTCAAATCATCCCATAGATTTTCTATGATATTCAAGTCAGGGGACTGTGATGGCCATTCCAGAACATTGTACTTCTCCCTCTGCATGAATGCCTTTGTAGATTTTGAACTGTGTTTTGGGTCATTGTCTTGTTGGA